>NC_026002.2:51805007-52105007 GCF_000442705.2 Elaeis guineensis
CATGTACATAGACACTATGCTGAAGAGGTTCAGCATGGAGAATTTCAAGAAGGGCTATCTATCGATAGGCCAAGGAATTTCTCTCTCTAAGAAGGATTGTCGATAACTCCTGAAGGAGAGAGAGCATATGAGTAGTCCCATATGCTTCAGTCGTGGGATCTATCATGTACGCCATGACATGTACAAGACCAGATGTGGCATACTCACTAGGAGTAGTGAGTAGATACCAATCTGATTCTGGAGAAATTACTAAAAAGTGGTTAAAGCCATCCTTAAGTATTTGAGAAATACTAAGGACCAATGGTTGGTTTATGGCGAGTCAGATCTGAAATATGTGGGGTTCACAGACTCTAGCTTTCAATCTGACCATGATGACAGCAGGAGCGTGTCGGGTTATATCTTTACTCTGAATGGTGGAGCCATTTGCTGGAAGAGTTTCAAGCAGCATACTGTGGCAGACTCTGTTTGTAAAGCGGAGTACATCGCAGCATCGGATGCCGCGAAGGAAGCTATGTGGCTGAGGAAATTCATCAACGAGCTCGGAGTAGCACCCTCCCTCGATGGTCCAGTCCTGTTCTACTGCGACAGCACTGGTGCCATAGCTCAGGTGAAGGAACCCAAAGCACATCAGCAGACGAAGCACATCTTGCGCCGCTTCCACCTGGTCCGAGAGATCGTGGATCGAGGTGACGTCGACCTTCAGAAGATCGATGGAAAGAAAAACCTGACCGACCCCTTCACTAAAGCCCTGGCAATAAAGGAGTTTGACAACCACAAGTCGAAGATGGGTATTAGATACTGTGCCGAGTGGCTTTAGGACAAGTGGGAGTTGTTGGGAAATATGTCCCAAAAAGCCAATCGTCAAGCTGTTGACGGTTTAGCAACCAAGTATTGTAATTGATTTGTTAATAAATAAAATATATTTGGCATCTTCATCATAAGCTTTCATCTTCTAATGAACTCCGTTGTTATGATGAAGTCCTTAGGACATTTAGTTTGATAAAGAGAGGATTTATCGATAGTCCTTAAACTGTTCACGACCAAATGATAGGCTGTTATAAGGACGACAGCTTCTATCGAGCATAGGTCGCTGTAGGCCATATGGGTTGGTTGTCCTTTTAACCAAGGGAGTGTGGAGACACTGGTATGGCATACAGGTGAGATGTAAGGGTACATCATCATTGAACGTGACCAACTCCAGAGCATTCTGCTGTCGAGAATATCTCTGATGGGATATAGGTATAAGTGTCCCTTAGACTTGAGATCGCCTCAGTGACTTGCAAGCAACTCACTGTGCTTTGGTACTGGACTAACTGAATTTCTAATTCAGAGATGGAAGGCTTCTGGGCACAATCAAGTACTTGCGAAGTCAGAGTGTGATTGAGATGGGGATTGACCACTCTAAGAGTTGGAGAAGAATGAGTCGCTGTATTTCAATTTAGCAAAACTTGACGGGGTAATCCATCAGATGGATTTGATATTTTGAAATACAATGTGGACAACCTGATCAGAGTTGACAGTTGAACTCTGGGGTGTCCTATGATCATTTTGGTCAAGGGGATGAATTATATGAAAACTATATCGCCATGGGTTCTAAGGATGTTGTTCTACACATTCGACCTATTCCGATCGTCGGGGTACCATTGCTAGATGGTCACTTCGATTGGTATAGGAATTTATTCCTATGCTACCAGTTTAGGTTTGGACCTATGAGGTCACACACATTAGAGTTCATGATCCGATCGGATGGTTGATCAACGATTAAGAATCGTTCTAGGGTTAAATGATCAATACGATTGACATTTAACCCAGTGCAAGTATTGCAGGAGGATCTATTAGCAATTCGATTGCTGATTGGCTTAATTTGATTAAGCCAATGGGCTGAGATTAAGTCTAATTAAATATGATTTAATTAGATTTAATTTGAGCTTGATTGGATCAAGTCCAATTGGTTATTGGATAAGCCAAGTGCAAGGAAAAACTAGTCCTAGTTCAACTAGGACTTGGGTCAATCTAATTTCTAATTTGATTAGAAAATTAAATCAGATTTAAATCTAATTTAATCTGATTAATTAGGTTTTTAATTGGGTTAAGACTTATTTTAATTAGGTTGATCTAATTTTGATTTGATTTGGTTTGGAAACCAAATTAAAACAAGACATAAGACAGAATCCTAGTAAGACTAGGATTCCACCTTGCACCACATAAGCCTTCTCCATGCCCTCTCTCTTATTCAACGCCAATCTCCACTTATTTTGTGCGACAAAAGCCTCTCCCAGATCTCTCCCACGTTCACAAAAGGTCTCCTCTCTTCTTTCTTACATAGGAAGGTGGTTTGGATCAAATCTAAAAGGAATAAGTTTGGATTTCGAATTCTATGAGATAGAGTTTTAGAAATCCAAAACTCTTTCAATTTTGCATCAAATTTATCCAAATTTTTTTTGGAATTTTCATGGTTTTAGGGTATATATTGTGTATCCCTTTTCTGGTAATCCATGCAAGAAAATATGAAGGAGGTGCTCAAGAGTTGGGCGTCCCTTAACTTGCCATGTTTGGATAAGCCTTGACTAGGTGTTTGACCTAGATAAAAACTCTATCTTATCTCTCTATATAAGATGAGTTTCTTTGTGAAATTTTAGAAGAAGTTAGAGATTTGAGAAACCTTTGTTCATCCAAAAATCAGAGAGAAATACCTTTGGGTCATAGAGATATAATAGACACAAGTTTGGGTTCTAGAGAAAAAAAATGTGAAGAAGAAGAGGGTCTTCTTCTAGGGTTTTTGTTTTCATATCTTTCCTCCCTCCATCTTGAGTTTCCTGAGAGCATCTCAGATTTGAAACTCCTCTTTCTACTTTCCATCTTTGGAAGAGTCCAAATCAAGAAGAAGGAGGCACCTGATCAACCATCAAAGAAGGATCAGCGCAAGTACTAGCATACTGTGCTGATTTCCTGAAGCAGGACTTCTGATCGAGATTCGTGGACTCGTGTGGACGACTCCTAGAGGTCGGACGTATGTGCGGCTTGCAACATCATCCTTAAGCCTGGATCAATGAGGTTGAGCATCTAACTTGCAAGGTATAATAGATTTGATCTATTGTTTAATACATACATTAGATGTGGTATAGAAATATGTTGAAATGATCAACATGTAGTTCATGCTATATTTTATAATTTTTAATTTTTATTTATGCTATGTAATAATCATGTAATAGGATCTTGGATCTAGGGATTCTTCTGATTTTAGAAAATAAATTTTGATTTATTTTAGTCTTCTGCCGTGTATGATCTTGAAAAAGTTTCAAGATCTAACCCTTGAAACCCTAGATTAGGTTCCTTCAATTTCCAATTAGGAGGATGTCATCTACGTACAATACGAGGAAGAAAACTACGCTCCTACTAACCTTTTTGAACACACATGGTTCCTCTCATTCTTGATGAAACCAAACATTTTGATCACATCATTGAAACGAGTATTCCAGTCCGAGATGCTTGCTTAAGTTCATAAATAGACCTTTGCAGCATTGCAGATCTATGATCATTTACTGGATGTGAAATCAAGCGGCTGTTTTCATATAGATATTTTTCTCAAGATATCCATTTAAGAATTGCTATTTTCATATCCATCTGCATATTTCATAATTGAAATAGGCTGCAACAGCAAGCAATGTGCGGATGGATTTTAGCATGGCTACGGGCGAGAAGGTATCCTGATAGTCAATGCCTTCGCACTGACTATAACCTTTCGCTACGAGCCTAGCCTTGAATGTCTCCACATTCCCATCTGCACCTATCTTTCTCTTGAAGATCCATTTACACCCAATAGGTACAATACCTTCAGGTGGATCTACCAAGGTCCAGACTTGGTTTGAGTGCATCGAGTCAATTTCTGATCTCATTGCCTCTAACCATTTCTCAGAGTCGATATCTGATATCGCCTCGTCATAGGTCTTGGGATCATCACCATGAACCCCATTTCTCATGAGGAATATTTCTCTACATCCTCTTGTATGGTACCTAAGTACCTTTCAGGACGAAAAACCCTAGTCGATCTACGAGGTGGAAGAGGTTGTGTTAGGACTGGTTCTGATTGATTGTTCCTCAGGTTCTTTAGCTCGTTGCTCTTGGGAGACATTCTCCTTGAGCTTAATTATTCTTCCGATGCCACCATCTTGAATAAACTATTTTTCAAGAAAAATAGCATTTCGACTCACAATCACATTGTGGTCTTTCGAATATAAAAATAGTATCCTAATGACTCTTTAGGATATCCTATGAATCGAGCTCTAAAAGACCTGAACTCTAACTTGTCCGCCTGCTGTCTCTTGACATGAGCCGGACAACCCCAAATTCTGAGATGATTCAGACTTGGCTTCTTACCATGCCATATCTCATATGTGTGGTAGGAATGTTTTAGAGGAACCCTATTCAATACATAAATTGCTGTCATGAGACAATGTCCCCAAAAAATTCAGGGAGGTCCGTGAAGCTCATCATGGAACGGACCATATCTAATAGGGTCCGATTTCTCCATTCTGAAACCCGTTGAGTTGAGGCATTCCAGGTGGAGTCCATTGAGAGACTATACCATTGTCCTTAAGATAGTCTAAATTCCGACTAAGGTATTCACCTCCTCGATCTGATCGAAGAACCTTAATGGGCTTTCCTGTTTGTTTTTCTACCTCATGTCTGAATTCTTTGAACCTTTCAAAAGCTTCAGACTTGTGTTTCATTAGAAACACATATCCGTACCTAGACATATCATCGGTAAAGGTAATGAAGTAGACGTAGTTGCCTCTAGCCGGCACATCAAATGGGCCGCACACATCCGTATGTACTAGGGCAAGTAGGTCTGTGGCCCTTTCCCCATGTCCCACAAAAGGAAGCTTGGTCATTTTGCCTTGAAGGCATGATTCACAAACTGGATATGACTCGAAAGTCAAGACTCAATAGCCCGAATTTCTCCAATTTGTTAACCCTGTCTTCCGCTATATGACCTAGCCTTAGGTGCCACAGATACTATCATTTAGACTATCTCTAGGCCTTTTAATTCCTATGGCATTCACATTTTGCTCGATATTAAATACAGATACATCAATATGTAGCTGATAGAGACCGTTAATAAGAAAACCATCTGTAACTTTATTATTTTCATAAAATATGTTACAATGGTCCTTATGAAAGCTAATCACATAGCCTTCTTGTGCTAAACATGAAACAGAAATCAAATTCCTGCTTGCTGCAGGCACATAATAACAGTCTCTTAAAACTAAATCTAATCCTAACGGTAATCGCAGAGGGTAGGTTCCACGGCCACAGCAGCAACTCTTGCTCCATTTTCGACGTAGGATCATCTCCATCCCTCAGCCTCCTGCTCTCCTCAAGACCCTGCATAGAAGTGCACAAATGAGCACTAGAACCAGAGTCAAGCACCCAACTGGATGCAGAAGAAATGTAAGATTAGATTCTAAAATGAGCATACCTCCAGAAGGACCATCCTTCTTGTTCTTCAGGGTGGCCAGGTACTGAGGACAGTTTCGCTTCCAATGGCCGTCTGATTGCAGTGAAATATTTTTCTTATCAGCAGCCTTCTTCTTCGGTTCTGTCTTCTTTTCTTGCCATCCACCTTCTGCTTCTTCGCAGACTTCTTTTTCTTTCCAAAAGACTTTCTCTTGGAAGAAGTCGCTCCACAGTAAGAACTGAGCCTTTTGAACCTTCATAGAAAGCTCAGCCGTAACCAGCATGTTCATTAACTCGGCCAAGGTACACTGCATCTTATGCATATGAAAGTTCATGATGAACTGACCATATGCATCGGACAAGGACTGAAGGATCACATCAATCTGAAAATCCTTGTCTAAGATGATACCGAGCTTCTCAAGCTCCTCAAGATCCTTGATCATTGTCAAACAATGATCTTGGACTGACTGCCCATCACGCATCTTGGCCTTAAAAAGTCTTTGACAGACTTGATACTTGGCCGCGACTCTGTTCACCAAACAACTCTTGTAGGTGAGCCAACATTTGGGTAGTCAAAATATTCTCATGTTGGCTGCAAGTCATCAGACATTGCACCCAACATGTAGTACCTTGCTTTGTTATCATCATCCGTCCACTTTTTCAGAGATGCTCTCTGTTCAGCAGTCGGACGTGCTGGCATGGCAGGTGGGTCCTGGTCCAAGACATGAGTCAATTTTTTAAACCCAGAATAATTCTGTAGTTCCTCAACCAGTCCTTGAAATTGGTCCAGTCAATCTGTGGGTGTCTAGTATTTTGGTCAGGGGGTTTGAGGCAGACATGTTTCCTGTAGAGAGTCAAAAGTTTCTAGTTAGATTTTGTAATCAGACTTAACCAATTTATTTAGGAGTTTTATTTTTAAACAAATTAGGCTCCACTATTTTCTCAGATCCCTACACTCCCTTGGTAGAGATGTGAAAATCTCCATGATCAGTGATTTTAGTGGGTGGTGTGGTCTCACCGACTGGCTCATCACCTCACCTAACAGTTATTGGTGATGGGTCAACCGATGAGTGGACAACTCTTGTCCAATGATTCTCTAATCATGGTGCACCCAAAACTTGTCTCTAATTCATGAAGCTCACCGTATCGGATATTGCTCCAATCCTTAGTTAAGTCAAACCCACCATTTGCACGAACTAGATTCCTGATTGGGTCCCTCACCGTATCCGAAATATTGAGCCCAACCCATCCTCTAATTCGTAGCATCCAATGCCTAATGGACATGGTTGCATCTTCGGTGCAACTGAGCCACTGTAACCAGAGAACAATCAACCCGGAAGGGCCCGCACATCCACAATGGTGGAAGACCTAGACTTAATATTTTCTTAGAAGATTTGATTTAGGTCTCATTAAACTTGACTTGACATAGTCATAACAATTATGACTAACCTAGTGGCATGGGTTAGCTCGAATTGTTAGCCACCTCTAATCAGAACTGAGTCGACACATATGGCCAGGTAAGTGAGACCGGTGGGAGGGATATGCCATTAACTCGACAAGAAACATTCGAGTCGAGTAGCTCCCAATTAAAAATCAGTCGGTCGCATCTGCCCAACTTACCTTAGACACCAAATTGTCGAACCAGAACTAATTGGGTTAGCCTACAATCCAGGCTCTAACCACTGAGCCAAATTAGGTCTTAACTTGATCGAGTCACATCTAAATGTGATTCGACCTTGACCCAGACTTAATCCTATTAGGCTGGTCAATTATTAGCTTTCATGATCCCACCTAACCAACTCTTGATTCGGTTTGATCAACCGCTAGACCTAATTGAGCTACCCAAGCCCGAACCCAATTTTATGAAAATATCTTAGATCTGAAATTCTCAATTTTAGACCTAACTTAATTTCATAAGCTTAATTCATTAATTAAGTTTGGGTTCATAAACAAAGCATGTAAAATAAATCCTAGGGTTTCAGGATCTAGGTTTTGCAGAAAAGTAAGTTTTGATTTCTGATTAAGGATGAACGCGCACCCCTACACGTCATATGAACACCCCATTGAATGAGAAAGAGGGTCTTAAAATCTACTTTATTCTTATGACCGGACGGCCATGAGGAACACCTTAATCAGAAATATAAATTTAACTACAAAACTAGTTAGATCTAAATTAACATATCACATATACAATTTAAGATCTAACTAATACATGCTTTGCATACATCTCATGTATCAAAAATTAATCTAATTAACATACTTTCAGATCTGATACACATATATAATATCTAAAAAATAAGATTTAAATTGAACTATTCAAAATTAAATCTATTCTAGACAAGTTACTGAACAATTCTACAACTAGTCTAGGCATGCAACAGATCAATTTTATGAAAAAATTAAAATTTTATTTTTTATTTTTTGATCTAATTATAATAATTATAATATAAAAAAAAATATAAATAAATTAAATTTAATTTATATTTTAATCTCATTAAATATAAAACTTAAGACTGTTCATAATTCAACTATCCTAGTCTAGTCATGCACTCATGCATGTTAGATTTCTTGATTTAATTTTAAATATTTTGATTTTAGATTCTATCACATCTGATGTGATATCTAAAATCTTTTAATATCAGATAATTAAAATTAAAATTAGATCTAAATTAGATCTGAAACTAAGCCATCAATCTGGCTATGTTACCAGTTGAAGGAAAAACTATCTTTTTCCTTTGTAGGATCTTCAAGATTTCATCAAATCTGGGGTGGAATAATTTAAAAAAAATTATCCTATATTTATTTTAGATCTAAGTCTCTAGATCTAATCTTCATATCCAATATTAAGTCTAAAATAAATCTAAAAGAGATGAGGAAACAAGTAATACCTCAAGGGTAATCTGATTACCCTATTGATGATCTCAGCACAGCCCGAGGTTCTGATGTAGCCACGCAAGCACCTGGCCTCTACTAGTATCCACTCAAGTAGGACCTAGAATCTTCTCCTCACAAATCTATGCTCCAAAAATCAGATCTCTATCTGATTTTGAAGTACTTCAGAACTCCTTCTGAAGTTGGAGCAGCAGGCTGTCGAAGATGTCCTGCAGCCTTCCTGTTCCAGGCCATCACCATGCCTTGGACCTTTGCCAGATAGATGTCCAACTCCTTAGATGTGAAGAGGGAGAGAGGAGAGCAGGGAGGATGTAGAGAAGAGGAGAGGATTCTCATTTTGGCTTGGTATTGAGTAGAAACTTACAAACCCTAGGCGCAGATAGGGATTTTATAGACCCTGTATGCTATGCAGTGCCACATCATTCGACCAATCAAAGAATTCCAATAAATTTTGGAAAAATTTTGATTGGTGGAGTGATATCATCTGATCATATCAGATAAAAAACCCCCACCTCTCTCTATGTTGGTGTCAACTTTGGATAAGCACAAGCAAGATGGTGCTAAAGAGTCCATGTTTATCAAGACTCTTTCATTCTTATCCATTAGGGGCACCCACTTTAATCCAATTGGGCTCACACCATAATCTGATTATGGCACCCAATTTGATGTGGTTTAGGCATGTGGACACTCCACAAAATCCTTCAATGAGCTCTCTTGAGTTTAAGACCCATATGTCAATATTTGACAGATGTCTAAAATGAAATTGGCAGGTGATAGGAATTAGCAGTGCTCGTCTTAAATTCATCTCATGAATTAAGATAAACTTTTTTTGAACTGGATAATCTTCATTTAGACTGAGAAAAATCTTTCCAAGGTTCTCTGGATGAGTCAAATCATATTTGGCTCAGTAGAGACAGAAAAGATTACACGAGGAGAAAGTTAGGCTCAATCAAGTGCTAGCATGATTTTCTTGAACCTAATTGGATCTAATCCAAATCAATTAGGTTAGCCCAATTGATGAAATCCAAATCCTAACCCTTGTTAGTGTGACCTAGTTAGATTCATTCTGTATGGTAATGAGATATGTTGTGATCTCATCATCGACATCATCGAAACTCTTTTCGATGGATCAGAACTCTTCTGATTCAGACAATTAGAATGATCGATCATCAATATCATTCTAATTGCTCCCAAATCCACCAGTGACACCTAACAGCATATGGTGGCAACTCATCAGAACTGAAGATGAACCTCTCGGTGCAGCTACCTGTGTGATTGAGTTCCTCTATCATGAGTTCTGACTGAATTAGGGTTAAGGTGAACTCATCAAACCCAACATCAGTCATATGAATCAATCGATCGATCCGAGTTCGATGTGAAACTCAATGGAAAACTTTTTTTCATTATTTCACTCTGCCATGGCCATGGGCTTAAGGACTCGATCTTTCGATCATCATAAGACTACTCCTCTCATCTACCGAGGTTGATAGATCCCATCTTGGTGCGACCTAGTTCTTACAATAAATATGCTACAACCAACATACACCTTAAGATTTTGAATGGCTAGGAGATCAAGTTATGGTATAGTCAAACTATAACACACTCAAGGTGAACTGTCGATGCACTCAGGTTAAAGAACTAGACACACAACTGTAGCATCGAGCTAGTCATCGACAAGAAGGTAGACTTTCTTATGACTGCTCGAGGTGGTCACGCTCAGTACTTCATTCTCAATGAATACCTATACTCTCGCTCTGGTGTCTCCACACATAGACTCAAGACACATCTACCCTAAGAAAGCGATCATACACCAACCTTCCAGATCGATCACCATCCTCGTGATGATCCTATGGTCAGGAACTGTTTGTGAGTTAGTTATGTAAATTCATGCCTTAAATTTTCAACTCTTAAAATATGAATTGACATTCCTACTAACTCAAAGGATGTATTACAGACACAATGTAATACAATGTGATTGAAGAATAACCCATTTTATTGATTTATAGTCAAAATTATAAATTTGCCTTTAGATTTGTACAGGAATGTGTCAGCCAATCTGACATCTAGGGCACACATCTAACATCCTAAATATTAACCGATTAATCGAAATCAAGTATATAGACTGGCTTACAAACTTAAAAATTATTTTTAATTTAAAAAATTAAGCAATATTCTCTACCAGATTATTCTAATGTTAACAACCTGTCCAATCCATAGTCAATGAGCTATACTTGATGAGTAGATGGACAATGACAATAAAGATAGGTGCTATGTATGAGTACATGTACACTGCCAATGACATGTTGATTCATCCACAAGTGTTGTGAGGTGATCAGAGTCACACAGCGCATGTGATGCATGATAGGCAGTCAGTCTATGATCATTATTTGATAATGATCGAGGACATTAAAGAGCTTAAAAGGCTCGACATGACCATACATAAGAAATTACTTATGAATTTGATCCTACGATCCCTGATTAATTTATATGGATAGTTTATGATAAACTACCATATGAAAGACTATCATGGCACTTTATCTGAATTGGTCAAAGTGTTGATAACAAAGAAACCTTGAAAGAGTTCAGAGGTAAATACCTGGAGAGCCTAAAGAAACAAAGATACACCTAGAGTAGGTATATCAAAATTGCTCAATACTGTCCTTATGATTTTTTCTTCTCTTAGTTGAGCTACAGACTCTAGTGTAGAGTCGATGAGAAGGTAGAGGGATGAGGAAGAACCTTTGAATTGGCTATAGGACAATAGTTGCTTCTACAACCCTGGGTATCTGTCCTTTATGATCATCGTTTGAATTTAGTTCTTAAAGACAATCTCTATTATTTGCATGTTGATGCATATATGAACTTAATTGAGTAATCAGTGAATGCCATTGGATCTGAGAGATTCAAAATTGAGATAAAATTTATATGTGGAACATATAGCTAAGTCATATTGAAAAAGAAATGATTAACGAACTAAAAAATATGGGCTTGGGCTCATTGACTGTTGAGTCAAATCTAGTTTGTGCATCATTTCTTTGAGAAAATATGATCAAGCTACTCTTGTGGGACAAGAAAAAAGGATCACTGAGATACTTATCCATGTACACATTTGATATGTGTAACCCATATGATGTGCTAACCAAGGAGTTGTCTCTACTTTGTATATGAGATACAAATCTAAAATTTTTGAAAGATTCAAAGAATTCAGATGTAAGTAGAAAAATAAATTAAAAAATTTTTGAAGGTGCTTCGATCGGATCGAGGATGCAATACCATTGAAAAAAATTTCTTGATTATCTCATAAAATGGTATTGTTTCATATTGGACTGCTCTTAGTATATCTTAGTTCAACAAGATAAGAAGAGTTATGGACTATATAAGATATGGTCTGGTCCATAATGAACTTCACTAATTTTTCATATTTCTTTAGGGACATGCTTTATTTCTATGAAATTAGGTTCTCTCTAAACCTGTTCCTACCACAGCGAATGAGATACGGTATGGTGAGAACTGAATCTTGATTATTTTGAGATTCAAGGATGTCCAGCCTGTGTCTAGGATAGCGGATGGATATGTTAGAGGATAGGTCTATAAAGCTTATCGTAAAAGAGTTTGAGATACTATTTTCTGAAAGAATTGCAATGTGATTGTAACCTAAATGCTATCTTCTTGAAAAATTATTTAATCAAGATGAAGCAATAGGAGGAAAGTTAAGCTCAAAGAGAGTGTCTCTGAAGAGCAGTGAGCTTTAAGACCTTAAGAACCTACTCATCATAAGCTAGTAGATGTATATTCCTCTTCCACCTCGTACACATAATAGGATCACCTATCCTCTCGAAAGGTCTTGGGTATGCTTAACAGAGGATGTAGAGAAAGTTATTTCTCATGGGAGATGGAGAGCATAGAGATGATCCCAGAACCTACAATGAGGTGATGTAAGACATCGACTCCAAGAAAGAGAAGTGAAATAGCTTTTTAAAGAAGAGATCTTCTGAAGATTTCTGTATGGAATAGCTTATGGATTTTACTTCTTGTGATAGGTGATCACAAAGTCTATAATAATCTTGGAGTTGAAACTTTCATATGATCAAATTATTTAATCAGAAAAGAGAAATTATGGATTTTAAAAGAGTTAGTGGGAGTATCCAAAATTGACATCGGTTAAAATATAGTTGAATATAGATTTCTCCATGAAAGACATAAAGCGAGTGTCCTAAAGATCTATAGAGATAGATGTAATTGGATGCTTGTGTTTTCACTGATAAAGTACAGAGACTGGATACTAAAAGCGTTCAGCATAGAAATCTTAGAGAGGGGTCTACTACCCTCTCAAACATAGTCGTATGTCATAAAGTACTTGAACTGATTATACCATGATTGTCACAAGTAGATATCAGTTGTATCTAGACTGTGAGCATGGGATTACTGTAAAAATATCCTTAAGCTCTTAAGAAAAATTGAGGACATGTTCGGAGAAGGATCAAAATTAAGAGTAGGAGGATACACTAATTCAGACTTTATGTCTGATGTTGATGGTAGAATATCTACATCATGGATGTGTTCCTATGTCGATATCTTGGAAGAATTTTAAATAATCGATCAATGAAAGTAGAGTATACTGTAGATGTGTAGGATACATTCTGGTTGTAATATTAGCGGCAGAATTAGTTGTCATACCATCAGATGTCGTGACACTATATTGCAAAAATAATGGCACCAAAGCCCGTGCTAAGGAGCCTAGGTCTCACCAGATATCCAAGCACATAGAATAGTAGAACACGCGACTATCTCGAGTAAAAATATATAGAGGTGCAGAGAGCAAACTCCACATGTGATGTGGATGACCCACTAGTAAGTCACTTGGCTAGCCTAAGACTATAGCCTGTCTTGTGAAGATAGGATTTGGTACACGGTAGATTGGCTTTAGTGCAAGTGGGAGATTGTTAGATGTATGCCCTAGAAGTCAATCTTGGCTGACACATTTCATATCTCTAGGACATGATTTTATACTTATTGGGCAGTTATATTATCATTCATGTCTATGTGTCCATGAATCATCTAAGGGATTAACAAGATGATGACATATTCTCAAAGAGTTAAGAATTTGAGGCATATGTCATTGATGGTTGATTCTTAAATTACTCCCGGTCATAGGATCATCATGGAGATGGTGATTGATCCAGATAGATCAGTGCATGGATCATTTTCTTCAGCCAGATGGGTCTCGAGTCTGTAGTGTAGAAATATTGGAGTGAGAGTGTAGGTGGTTGTTGGAGAATAATTAGCGCTGAGCATGATCAACATAAGAAGTCACATGGATATCTGCTCACTCATTAATGACTTTCTCGATGCTGGCATTGTATGACTGGTCTTTTGATCTGAGATGACACTACTGCTCGTAGTGAGGCTGCTGGAGTTTGACTGACACATCAACATGGGTCTCAAGGAGCTTTTGTAGTGGATGTTGGCAACATTTGGTCCACTGTAGGAGTGGGGTGTGCATCAAGATGAAATCTATCGATCCTAGCAGAAGAAAGTAGTCCTATGAGATTTAAGAGACTGAGTCCTTAAGTCTATGGTCATAGCAGTATGATTGATGGAAAAAAATTTTCATAGAATCACATATGGACTTAAGCTGATTGAATCTATCATATAACCGATGTTGAGGTTTGATAATTTATCCATGACCTGCCATCTAGTCAGAACTCATGATAGAGGGATTGAATCACATGTTAACTACACTTAGAGGTTCATTTCAGTTCTACTAGGTTGCCACTACATACTGCTAGGTATCACTAATGGATTGTGAGAACTCACTAGGATTATTCTGGATCGACAATCCTTGTTAAGTTAGAGTAAAATTATTCTGATCCATTGAAAAGAATTTCAATGATACGATGATAGAGATCATTGTATGTCTTACTACCAGATAGAATTGAACCTATGAGATCACACAATAAAGGGATTAGACCTGAAATAAGTAATTGAGCTTATGAAGTATCAATTGGATTTAAAAAAATCCATTGGATTCATGGTAACCTTGCTAGCACATAGTTGGAACCAATTCCTCTTTTCGTTAGGATTACTTATTTGATAAGTTAATTCTAACTTAATTACTTGCTAATAACCTATATGAATAAGATTCATAAGACTCCAATTATTGGGTGTCTAAGGTTATGGATCATATAAATTAAGGGTGCAAGTCCCTTATGAATCTCTTTGATAGTTATTATGGGGCGCCACTTTGATTTGATCAATTTGGGCATGTACATTAATTAGAGGGCCTTTGATTTTCATATGGAGTTTCTTTTGGGTACAAAAGAGGGTGTCTAATTATGAGTGCAATGGCTCTAATAGTTGGAACCTAATGGGCTTTCTAATGTAAGTTGGATAACTTAAGTTATTAGGAATCCTAATGTAAGTAGGACTTGTATTGTGAGATTGAATAAGATTCAATCCTTATGCCTATTTAAAGAGACCTCTCCTAAGGTCCCTAGAACATCCAAACCAGCAGCCCCTCACACCCAAAGGCTCTCCCCACGCCCTCTCTTCCTCCCATTTTCTTTTCTCTTGGGCGTTCTACACACCCTTCCCTTGGGATGCACGTCCCAAGGAGTTCCATGCCCAAAGAAGTTTGGGTTCCTCTTCCTTACTGCTTTCTAACATCTGGTAGCAGTACATAGTAAGAGAAAACTCTAGAGAAAAAGAGAAGAAGAAGATCAAGGAGAAAGATCAAGTGTTGATCGTGATTTAGGCTTCGTTCAGATTCAGCAGGCTGAATTTTAGAGAACCAAAATTCAGATCTTAGAGGACTATTTTAGGCTGATCCTGAGTAGATACTCATAGAGGTCAGATACTTATACGACTAACAGAGAATCTTGTCTTTTTTAGATCTAAATTTGAAGAAAGAGATTGTAAAACAGATATGTGATTTGATCACAATCTAAATTTCAGCATATATCAATTTCAGCATATGAAATAGATCAATATGATTTTATATTTTTATGCATGCAAAATTTAAATTAAAATTATTTTAATCTTATTCTTTACTATGGTGTTTAGAAAATTAAATTTTGAAACACATATGCATGCTTCAAATTCTAAAATCCAACATTTTCTTCTCTAAGAAAATTCAGCCTGCGAATCTGAATGAAGCCTGAATTGTGATCAACTCTTTGATCTCTTTTCTTGATCTTCTTCTTCTCTTCTTCTCTTGCCTTTTTCCCTTAATTTATGTTGCTATCAGGCATTGGAAACCAGCAAACAAGAGATGCCCAATAGCCTTGGGTGTGGAAGAAGATGGGACACCCAAGAGGTGGGGCCTGTGGATAACCAAAGGAGAAGAGAAAGGGAGGAGAAGAGAGGGCATGGGGGGGCTTCTTTGTGGCATGTGGACTGCTGGTTTGAATGCCTAAAGATCTTAGGGGAGGTCCCTTTAAATAGACATAAAGATTGAATCCTATTCAATCTCATAATACGAGTCCTACTTGTATTAGGTTTCCTTATAACTTAAGTTATACAACTTCCTTTAGGAAACCTATTAGGCATCAACTCTTAGAGCCCTTGCACCTACTAAATCACACCCCAAAGTGCACCCAAAAGATGCCCCATAAAGGGTCTACATGCCCTCTAAAGATGGGACACGTCCAACTTGATCAAATCAAGGTGGCGCCCCAACTCTATCAAGAAAATTAATTAGAGACTTGCATCTTTAATTTATTTGATCCAAAACTTTAGACACCCAATAATTGGAGTCCAATGAATCTAATTTATTTAGGTTATTAGCAGATAATTAAGTTTAAATTATCTTATCAAATAAGAGAATCAAATATGAAGAGAAAATTGGATCCAATCATGTGCTAGCAAGGATACCTTGAACCCAATCAATTTTTTTTAAGCCCAATTGACACTTCATAAGCTCAATTACATATTTCAGGTCTAATTCTTTTGTTGTGTGACCCCATAGATTCAAGTCTATATGGTAGTGAGATATACAATGATCTCTATCAAAGTATCATTGAAACTCTTTTCAATGGATCGAAATAATTTTACTCTAACTCATCAAAGATTGTCAATCCAGAACAACCCTAGTGAGCTCTCACAATTTATCAGTGACATCTAGCAGAATGTAGTGGCAACCCAGTAGAACTGAAAAGAACCTTAAGATGTAGTTAACATATGATTTAGTCCCTCTATCATGAGTCCCGACTAGATGGCAGGTCATAGATAAATTGTCAAACCTCTGTGAGAAATTTAGGTAGTCCGACATCAAAGCACAGTGAGTTGCTTGCAAGTTACTATGATGATCTCAGGTTTGAAGGATACTTATATCCATGTATTTTGCGAGCAGCTTTTGACAGTAGAACATTCAATAGGTGAGTCACTTGTTCAGTGATGATATACCCCTACATCTTATCTGTATGCCATATCAATGTCACCACACTCCTTGGTTAAGAGGACAACCAACCCATATGGCACACAATGACCTCCACTCAATAAACATCATTATCCCGTAATGACGTATCATTTGATCGCAAACATATTTAAGAACTATACGATAAATCTTCTCTTTATCGTACACTAGTATAGTTCTAGAAACTTCATCACAGTACAAAAATTCAAGGAAGATGTCACTTGTGATGAAAAATATTAGAATAATTATTATTTAATTGATCAATAATTTATATACAAGGATGAACTCAATCATCATACGATTGGTTTTAAGACATAATTTTCAATAACTCCCACTTGGACTAAAGCCAATCGGGGCAGTATCTTATACCCATCTTTCATTTGAAGTTATCAAACTCTTTGATCCCAAGAGCTTTAGTGAAGGGGTCGGCTAAGTTCTCCTTTCCGTCAATCTTCTGAAGCTTGATGTCACCTCGGTTCATGATCTCTCGCACCAGGTGATAGCAACGCAGAACATGCTTGGTGCGATGGTGCGACTTGAGTTCTTTCGCTTGAGCTATGGCAACTAGAGCTGTCACAGTACAGCAGGACGGGACCATCAATGGAAGGTATAACTCTCAGCTCGATGATAAACTTTTACAACCACACTGCTTCCTTTGCAGCATTCGATGCAGCAATGTATTCCACTTCGTATACAAAATCGGTCACAGTATGTTGCTTGAAATTCTTTTAGCAAACAGCTTCTCCATTCAAGATAAATACGTAGCCCAACATGCTTCTGCTGTCATCACAATCTGACTGAAAACTGAAATCAGTATATCCCATAAGTTTCATATCAGAGTCTCCATAGATAAGTCATTGATCTTTAGTATTTCTCAAATACTTAAGAATTACTTTCACAATCTTTCAATACTTCTCATCTGGATCTGACTGGTACCTACTCACTACTTTTAGTGAATAGGCCACATCCGATCTCATACATGTCATAACGTACATGATAGATCCCACTATTGAAGCATATGGTATTCTACTCATGCACTTTCTCTCCTCAGGAGTTGTTAGACAATCTTTCTTGGAAAGAGTAATTTCATAGCCTATCGGAAGATAGTATTTTTTGAAATTATCCATGTTGAACCACTTCAATAAGGTGTCAATGTACGTGGATTGGGATAATCCAAGCAACCTTCTGGATCTATCCTCAAAGATCTTCATCCCTGAGATGTAGGATGCTTCTCTTAAATCCTTCATGGAGAATTATGATGATAACCACAGCTTCACACTCTGCAAAGTTGGGATGTCATTTTCTAGTAACAGTATGTCATCCACATACAACATAAAAAAAATGACCACAGAATCAAAAGTCCACTTGTAGACGCAAGGCTCTTCTCTGTTCTTAACGAAGCCATACATTTTAATCATCTTATTAAAATACATGTTTCAACTCCTCGATACCTGCTTAAGTCTATAAATAGACCTTTTCAACTTGCACACTTTTGACTCGTTTGTGGATGTGAACCCTTCAGGTTGTATCATATACACCTCTTGTTCTAGCTCCCCATTAAGGAAAGCGATTTTAATATCCATCTGTCAGATCACATAATCTAAGTGTGCAGCGATAGCAAGCATAATATGGATGGACTTGAGTATTACCACAGAAGAAAATATCTCATCATAGTCAATACCATAATGCTGACGGTAATCCTTGACAACTAGATGGGCTTTATAGATCTCCACCTTTCCGTCCGCTCCTCTTTTCCTCTTAAAAATTTATTTACACCCTATGAGTTTTATCCCTTCAAATGGATCAACTAGTGTCCATGCACTATTGATCTCCATGGACTCCATCTCGGACTTCATGGCCTCAAGCCATTTTTTGGAGTCGGGCCTTTGCATGGCCTCTATATAGGTGATCAAATCCTCATCATTCTCATCAAGTTTGATTAGGTCACCATCCCAGATCATAAAATCGTAGTATCTATCTGGCTGATATGGTACTCTACCAGATCTCCTTAATGGTGCCTCTACTGGCTCTAAATTTGATTCACCAATCAAATCCAATTCTATGTGTGTCGGTCCTCCCACCTTATGAACTTCATCAAGTTCAATTTTACAGGCATTAGCTCCTTCACCAAAGAATTTCTTTTCCAAAAAGACTGCCCGGCTGCTAACAAACACTTATTATTCTGTAGCAAGGTAGAAGTAGTACCCTTTAGTTTTCTTTGGATATCCTACAAACAAGCATCTATCGAACTTCGATCTAAGCTTATCTGTCTTTAAACGCTTGATATAAGCTGGATACCCCCAGACCTTAAGATGTGAGAGCACTGGCTTACGCCCAGTCCATATCTCATATGGAGTTTTATCGACAAACTTGCTAGGCACCTTATTCAAAATGTAGCAGACAGTCTCTACAGCATATCTTCAAAAAGAGATTGGCAGACTAAAAAAGTTCATTATGGATCAGACCATGTCTAACAAGGTTTGATTCCTCCTCTCAGACACACCATTATGTTGTGGTGTTCCAGAAGGGGTCCATTATGAGAGAATCTCATTCTCTTCCAGATATATCAGGAACTCACTGGTGAGGTATTCACCTTCTCAGTCTGACTGAAGGATCTTAATACTCTTTCCAGTTTGTTTCTCTACTTTAGCATAAAATTGTTTGAACATTTTAAATGATTCTGACTTATGCTTCATAAGATAGACATACCCATATCTCGATAGGTCGTCTGTAAACGTAATGAAGTAGTAGTATCCTCTTCTGGCACTTATATTCATAAGCCCACATACATCAGTATGTATTAGACCTAGGATATCACTGGCTCTCTCACCTTTTCCTTTAAAAGGTGACTTAGTCATCTTACCAAGTAGACAGGACTCATAGGTAGGCAATGATTCACAATCATCTATCTTAAGGATACATTTCTTGATCAACTTGTCAATCCTATTCTTATTCAGATGACCAAACCTACAATGCCAAATGTAGGATTCACTAACATTATTTATTTTGAGGTTTACTAGGTGTGTACATTACACTAACAGGCCGTGATATTGTGTATATACCATATTTCAATTGTCCATGCATAATTGTAGTATCATTCATAATGATATCACAAAAATCATCTTTTATTATAAACTTGTAACCAAGTTTGGCCAAAAGGCCTATAGAGATGTTATTTATCATAAAAGAGAGACAATAATGATAATCATCTAACATGACACTACTGGACTCGAAGACAAGCTGCAAAGTTTCTAAGGTCAGAACTGGAACAAGACTTCTATCTCTAATGTTAAGGAACCGCTTGCCCTCTCGAAATTTTTTACTTACCTGTAGTTCCTGCAACGAATTGCATATATTAATAATACTTTCGATATCGAATACCCAGGTAGTAGTATCACAAATAGAGAAATTACAAGGTGTTATCATATAAATACCTTGTGAAGTAACCACTTGCCTCTTTCTCTTGTTCTTAGGCCTGTTTGGGTCAAGGGTGGCTATATAAGCAGGATAATTTATTTTTCAAAGACCTAGCTTTTTACAGAAGAAGCACTCTGCCTGGCTCTTGTCAACTTTTAACGTTTTGCTCTGCTTGAAATTGATGGCACAGAATTTCTGCACCTTTTTCTTTTTTTCTCTCCTAAAGGATCGATGCCCTGTAGATGAACCTCCCACTAAATTCATTGGCTCTTTCTGGAGCTGGTGATCCTTCTCAAAAATCTACAGTAACCCTAGCAAACCATGATAGTTTACCGTAGGCTTCATCATTCTATAATGACTGAGAAATGATAGGTAGGATTTTGGTAGCAAATTGAGGATAGCATCCTTGCCTAACTGTTCATGCAATGAAAAGCTAAGTTTGCTAAGGTATTCAATCTGCTCAATCATGTACAATACATGATCAGTGACTGAAGCCCCCTCTCGCATACAGGCATTGAACACTGCGTAGGTATTTTATATCTCTCCACATCCTTAGGGGTATCGAAGGACTCATTCAATATTTGAATCATTTTCTCAGGCTGTACATCCTCGAACTTATGACTAAGTTTGTTATTCATAGCTGCCCTCATCACATAATGCACAGTCGTGTGGTCATTAAGCCACTTCATATAAATGTCTCTCGCAGCACGAGGAGCATTGGCTGTAGTTTCTTCAAGTGCCTGATCCATAAGGACATATAAAATCTTTTTGTGCTCTAACACAATCTTCAACTTTCAATACCAGCTATCGAAGTTGCATCCGATGAGCTTGTCGCTGTCCAACAGTGTATAAATGGATAGTGTGTTGGCCATAACTGGAAGGAAAAAATACTAACCTATTAGTATATGAATTATTTTTAATCCTGAAGATATGGACTTTAGTCTAAAGATTCTCTCACTATTTTTAACGAATTGGTAGCCTCTACCTCCAACTCAAGGAATTACATTAATTTCTTAGCGAGTACTAGAATCCACACGGACTACATTCGGGCTCGAGTGTGGCTCGACCAACCTTAGTGCATCCATGGGTAGGTTCATAACCATTATTTCTCCAAACAACTTCTAGCAATAAGTTTTGCCCTAGGTGTCCCTTCAGTAGGTGTGTGGTGCCTCTACTGAAAATTTTGATTAGATCCAACCATTAACATGATATACTACGTGCATCCAACAAACGGATGTCCAGGTCTGAGTATGGCTCGACCAACCTGAGCATTGATCTGAAGGTGCATCATGATGGTCATATGATGAATGATAATTTCAATATGTAATAGACACCAGGCGTGTAGCACCTCCAATGCCTATTTGGAATATTAGACTCATTATCACATACCTTAATAGGAAGCAATGACCAAGTTATCTCATAACTTTATCACTTTATGGACCTAATATTTAGAGAATTTGATTTAATTGATCTGAGAATAAGAGAAGAAGTCGACTTGCAAGCTGTAAATTCTCCTACTAACTTCATCAAGTCATGTAAAGGATTAAGCACAAGCTGGTCTAAAGACATCTAAATCAGTCACACTGATTCATCTTAATGGCATGGGTCTGCACGAATCAACTAGTGATCTAATCAAAATATAATCTATCATGTTGGTCAGATAAGTGAGATTAATGTGAGGGATATGCCCTTAACTCACCGTAGATGCATCTAGATGAATAGCTCTCAATTAAAAACTACTTGATTGAATCTGTCAAACTTACCTGAGACACCAGCTGGTTCATTAGTTTCGATTTGGCAAACCAAAAGGTTCGGGCTCAATCACGGAGCCATGATCGTGGTCTATTTATAAGGGTCAAACACATGGACTTGATCAAACTACAACTATTGAGATTGATTTAGAGAAATACTGACCTGATCTAATTCAATATTTGATTAGATTTAATCAATTTCTCTACATAGTCCATATGTATTTCTAACCCTAGATCTAACCCATTAGAAGGACCTGATTCATGCTAATCCTTTGCCCATCATTTTATGTAGTGTTTTAATGATCTTCAATTCTCAAATCTAGATCATTCAAAACTTAATTCATAATTAAGTATGTGAAATATGTGTTTCAGTTTGTAGAACTATTCTACAAAGATTTCAGATGAAGCATACCATATGTTTCAATACATAAAAATATTTTTTATAATATATTTAATAATTAAACATACATAGGTATGATCTAAACTTCATTCATACATCTCATGTATCATGACAACTTTTAGATCAATATCAATTACATCATATGCAACATGTAATTCAGATCTAAAATAATTTTGTATGTAAATTTTATCATATTATAATGAATCATAAATTATTTTAGATCTAATCTAAATATATTTATGATCAAAATAATACATAAAAATCTGTTCACTTTTCTTCTTCATGAAATTGGATCACAACAATACCCCTACACGTCATAAGAGAACCCATCAAATAGGCAAAAGAGAGATTAATCTTTTCAATCTCTTATGATTGGATGGTCTGGTGATCTCATCAATCCGAGTACTAGACTATAAAAATTTAAAATATAATTTCATAAATAATTACATCAACATGTAATTATTAACAAAACTATTTTGTGTTATGAACATATCCTTGATCTTATCAATTATGTTCTTCATCTAATCCAATTAGATTTGATGTATCATATATATCATATCAAATCTGAAATATATCTTATACTGATTATAAAACATCAATTTTAGATTTGATATCAAATAAAAAATTAATTAGATGTAAATATGAATGCATTAGGAATTAATTTCTGGTAAAATCTATTTTCGTGCAATACTGAATTATGATAGGATTCAGATCTAAATATCCATTAAAATAGATCTAATTTAAATCTAAAATAAATTTTTATTTATAAAAAAAATAAAAATATTAAAATTTTATTAAAATAAATTTTAATTCATGTTATTTTTCAATAAAAAAATTCAGCAACAGTAGAATTATGTTATAACAGATTTATAACAACCTCAATCAACCATTGATTAGGTATCTCTAATCCAATCAAAATTATATTGAAAATTTTATATAAATAGATCTAAATGAGATTTAATATCTCATAAAAAATCTTAATTATATCTCATGTCAATAATCTCAAAAAAATTTATTTTGCATGCATATATTTCAAATCTGGCTCTGATACTAGTTGTTAGAAATTCAAGTAGTCCGGCACCAAAGCACAGTGAGTTGCTTGCAAGTCACTATGATGATCTCAGGTCTGAAGGATACTTATACCCATGTATTTCACGAGCAGCTCTTGATAGCAAAATGCTCAGCAGGTGAGTCACTTATTCACTGATGATGTACCCTTATATCTCACCAGTATGCCATACCAGTGTCACCATACTCCTTGGTTAAGAGGACAACCAATCCATATAGCACACAATGACTTCCACTCAATAAACATCATTATCCCATAATGACGGATCATTTGATCGCGAATATGTTTAAGAACTATACGATAAATCCTCTCCTTATCGTACACTAGCATAGTTTTAGGGAGTTCATCACAGTACAAGAGTTCAAGGAAGATGTCATTTTATGATGAAAAATATCAGAATAACTTTTATTCAATTGATCAATAATTTATATATAAGGATAAACTCAATCGTCACATGATTGATTTTAGGACACAATTTCCAACAACCTCAATGATTTATGTCACAAATTGACATAAAAAGTATCAATTAATATCTAAATTATCTAACTTTATTAAGAAATTGATACTTGTTATTATATTTTGTAGAAGAAGAGATCATCAATAGAAAGAACAAGGAAAGAGGATTCCAACGGCGCAAATTTTATGCAAAACGGAGTTAAATTGACCCAGGAATTGAAGAATGAAGAAAGAAGACTCAATTGGGTCAAACCCGAGTCAAATCAGATCAAAATTGGTCAAAAATCAACTGATTTGGTGATCTGGTTAGCCTCCTGGTCCACAGCAACAGGCGCATGGACCATGGACCCATCGGCGCACCATAAACCCCCTAAAACCTCTTAGTCCCACATCGGAAGTTTTGAAAACCTTATAACCCCCAAATGCCTATAAAAAGCCCCCAAAGGCCCTTGTTTTATGTATTCTTCCTTCTGATCAAGCTTGTAACCCTAGATAGTGGGGTTTTTTTAGCTCTCTTTTCAAGCCTCGAGCTTTGAGGTTTTTGTAATAATTTTTTTTATATATAAAATCTTATTTTTATGCAATTTCATCTCTTTACATTATGCAATTTATTTTTCTTGCAATTAGGATAGTTTAATTTATGCAATTTAATTTTATGCAATTAGGTTAGTTTAAATTATGCAGTTTAAATTTATTAGGATAGTTTAATTTATGAAATTAGAGTAGTTTATTTTTCTGTATTTAAATTTTGCAAGTAGATTTAGATCATGTCTAGCTAAGCATCCCTTCTAGGGTTTGCGATGAAGCTAGATCATGAGTAGAGATTTTACATAGGGTTCTTTCTTTTTCTTAGGGTTTCTTTTTCTTCCTCTTTTGCCAAGAATTTTTGATGAACTACAGTTGGGTCAGAGTCCCTTCATAGTTCATGCTTGATTCAGTGCATAGGAGGAGAAAACCCTAAGGGATCCTAGTTACTACTCCCCTGTAAAGAATCTTGATGGGTTATCGTTGGGCCTTAGTCCCTTCATAATCTATGCTTGGGAAAGACAAGAGGAGTAGTCGTTAGGATCAATAAGAAAAATTCTAGGTAGAATTTCCTAATCTAGATCTAGTGGATTCAAAAACCCTAGATCCTTAGTCTTATTGTCTTTAGCAAACAACTTTCGACTTTCGATTTTTGTTAAAGCTCGCTTGAGCATAGATTTGAAAATCATTTTTAAAACCAAGTCTCTGTGGGATCGACCCGTACTCGCTGGTCGTGCTACTCTGCACACCGTGCGCTTGCGGTTTTATTTATAAATTTTAAGATTTGAACATCAAGTTTTTGGCGCCGTTGCCGGGGATTTGGCGTTTTAAATTATTTTCAAATATTTGTTCTTCGTGCGTTATAACTCTCTTTTTTTTTTCTTTAGGTTTCTATATTTAGTTGGTGATTGCTGGAAAACTCAGGTACGCTTCTAATTTCTCTTTTATTATTTTTAGTTAATTACTTTTGCTTTTAGACCTAATCATTTGAATTTACTTAATCACAAAAAAAAAAAATATAAAACAAAACAAAAGACATTTCATAATCGTGAAGTAAAATATCAAAATAAAAAAAAAAATTCTAAATTAAAATCTTTTACATTCTTGGTCATCTTGTTTATTTGTATTTGCATTTTCATAATTAATCTAAGGGCATCAACCCATTAACAAGATAAGGTGGGGATTTCATTACCCTTCCTTAGCCCAAAAACCATCTCCATCATATTGCATTACCTAGACTTTTAATCTTAAAATCAATTAGACGTCAACCTTAAGGAATTCGAGCTCAATAGGACAAGGAACCCTAAGAGTTCTACCAAGTTTGAGTTGTTTGATTAGTTGGTGTCTAGGCAAGTCCCTGAGGGTGGTTTGTTAAATTGGTTCAGTTGCTAGCCTGGCCAACTCGTTTGGTGTCTAGAAAGGCAACGATGAGTGAACCTCCCACCTCTTATACTTACCTGGCTAACTAGTTGATCAATCTCCACTTGGAAGGTTTGAAGGGTCATCTTGGAACAGTTAGGAGCTGTCTAGATTTAGGTTAACCCTAGGATAGATTGAGTTTAATTTATTGATTCACTTGTTTGAAAAAAAAAAAAAAAATTTAAAATTTAAATTAATTTGGTTACTTTTCTTTAGATTTAGGACTCCTTAGGATCTTCTCTTTAGAACTTTTTCTCTTTTCTTTCTTTTCCTTATACATAAAAATTTTATTAAAAAAAAAATTATATAAACATCGAGAACCGTACACCTCGTGTGTGGAGAAGAGTGTCGGGTCGTCTAGTTAGGATTGAGTCAATTCCTGTTGTTCCAATGGCTGAACCAATCCAACCCATGACCCTTAAGGATTTGTGTTATCCAGTTGGCTCCATCCAACCATCTTGTATCAGGTTGCCACAACCGACAGCTAACAATTTTGAAATCAAACCTCAAATCATAAATATGCTTCCAAAATTCACAGGATTAGAGGATGCTTATATATTTATTAGAGAATTTGAGGAGGTATGTGCAACCATGAAACTGCAATTAACAGAGGATGAGGTCAAACTTAGATTAATCAACTTTGCCCTTAAGGACAATGCTAAGAAGTGGCTTTATAGTCTGCCAAACTATTCTGTCACTACCTGGGAGGGCTTTGTGAGAACATTTTTAAAAAAATATTTTCCCCATCATAAAACAGCTAGGATTAAGAATGAAATAAATCAATTTTACCAACTAGCTGGTGAATCATTTTGGAAGTACTTTGATCGTTTCAAGAATCTTTTGACCCAATGCCCACACCATGGAATAGAAACTTGGAGACTGTGCCAGATCATCTATGAGGGGTTAGATTCAAACTCAAGAACCATGCTAGAGTCCATGTGCCAAGGCCAATTTATGGACAAAGAAACTACTGAAGCTTGGCAATTCTTAGAAGACCTAGCCGAAAAAAATTTACAGTGGGAAACAACTAGGGAACCTGATAAAGCTACACCTTCAAGAGGAGGAATGCATCAAATTCAACCAACCCTAGCATCAGAGGCCAAGATTGCAACCTTAACACGTAGATTGGAAGCCTTAGAATTACAGAGACCAGCCAATGTAAATCAAATATCTGCACCCATGTGTAAAGGGTGCAATGCACCAGACCATGTCTTAGAAGAATGTTCCTACTCGAATGAGTGTGCACAGGTGAATGCCACCTATCAAGGACCATTGAACAATCCTTATGCACCCACATATAACCCAGGTTGGAGGAATCACCCGAATTTCTCATGGTCCCAGAATCCTAATGTAGGTAATCCAAATTTCAATCAGCAAAATCTAAGGTCCAACCCAGTGATGAACAACCCGCCAGGCTTCCATGATAATGACAAAAAAATTACCTCTTTAGAGAAAAGCCTAGAAGCCATGATGAAAACACATACCAGCTTTATGCAAACTATGGGTCAACTCATAAATAATAACACCCAAGCTATAGCCCGTCTGGAAATGCAAGTAAGTCAGCTGGCTTCGACCATTAGTGAACGAGAACATGGTAGGTTACCTAGCCAACATGAGCCAAATCCTAAGAACCAAAATGGTCCACGACCCCAACAAGGAAACCAAGTTAATGGTATAAATGCCATTCATACCTTAAGATCAGGAAAATAAATAGACAATAAGGTAGTTGCACTTGATGATATAGATGACT
The DNA here is from genome assembly GCF_000442705.2 of Elaeis guineensis. Classification (NCBI taxonomy): domain Eukaryota; kingdom Viridiplantae; phylum Streptophyta; class Magnoliopsida; order Arecales; family Arecaceae; genus Elaeis; species Elaeis guineensis. The sequence goes on from NC_026002.2 coordinate 51,832,557, forward strand.
CATCTGTCGAGTCACCTTCTAAAACTACTACCTTTCAACCTCAAGCACCAGAAACTGAAAATTCACCTAGTCCAGTACTTAAAAGTCCTAGAGCTCCTTTTCCAAACAGACTGAAATCCAATAAATCTGAACATTTAGACAAAATTTTAGAGGTATTTAAACAAGTCCAAGTTAATATTCCTCTTTTAGATATAATCCATCAGGTTCCAACTTATGCCAAATTTTTAAAAGATCTTTGCACTAGAAAAAGGACCACTAATGTACCAAAGAAAGCATTTTTGGCTGCAAGTGTCAGTTCATACCTATCTAGCCATGTGCCAATTAAATATAAGGACCCTGGAGCTCCAACAATTTCTTGTGTTATTGGAGAAACCAATATAAAAAAGGCCTTGCTAGATCTAGGAGCTAGTGTGAATATCCTTCCATATTCGGTGTATGAACAACTAGGATTAGAAAAACTTCAACCTACTGAGATCACATTACAGTTAGCCGATAGATCTCTCAGGATCCCTAAGGGAATGGTCGAGGATGTTCTGATAAAGGTTGAAAATTTTATTTTCCCTATAGATTTTATTGTTTTAGAGACTGAGCCAGTTGCGAATCCTAAAGGACATATACCTGTCATTTTAGGAAGACCATTCTTAGCTACGGCCAATGCTGAAATCAATTGTCGAAATGGTCTGATGAAGTTATCCTTTGGGAATATGACCATTGAGCTTAATGTTTTTAACTTAGAACAGGAATCCTCTTCTCATGCTGATGTCAATGTAGTCCAAGATGGTATTTATGAATCCATTGACATTAGTGATGATGAAGTCGACTTAGAGTCTAACCCCTGGTTAATCCATGAGTCTGAGGATGTCAATGAAATACTTAAAGAAAATCAGATTAATCAGGAATCGACACTTCCTACTGAACCAATCATTGAGATGGTAAAACCATCACCTAAACTATCGATAGAGGAAGCACCCATTTTAGAACTGAAACCCCTCCTAGAACATCTCAAGTATGCATATCTAGGACCCAAAGAAACTTTGCCTGTAATTATTGCATCAGACCTAGATCCCAAGCAAGAGGAGGAGTTAGTGTCAGTTCTAAAAGCAAATCAGGAAGCAATAGGTTGGACCATAGCAGATATCAAAGGAATAAGCCCTTCTATAGTTCAACATAGAATATACTTAGAGGAAGAAGCTAAACCAACAAGAGAAGCCCAAAGAAGGCTTAATCCAGTTATGAAGGATGTAGTTAAAAAGGAGATTCTGAAACTCCTAGATAGTGAAATAATTTATCCTATTTCTGATAGCTCTTGGGTAAGCCCAGTTCAAGTAGTACCCAAGAAATCTGGGGTAACAGTGGTCCAAAATGATGCAAACGAACTTATCCCAACTAGGACCCAAACGGGATGGAGGGTCTGTATAGACTATAGAAAGTTGAATGCTGCGACAAGGAAAGATCACTTTCCTTTGCCATTTATTGATCAAATGTTGGAAAGACTAGCCGGACAAGAGTTTTACTGTTTTCTTGATGGATACTCCGGTTACAACCAGATCCCCATAGCCGCTGAAGATCAAGAAAAGACTACATTCACCTGTCCATTTGGTACTTTTGCCTATAGACGAATGCCCTTTGGACTATGTAATGCACCGGCAACCTTTCAGAGATGCATGATCAGCATATTTTCAGATATGATAGAACGATTTCTAGAAATTTTTATGGATGACTTTTCTGTTTTTGGTCTAACCTTCTCCGAGTGTCTGAATCACCTGCAATTAGTTCTAGAACGATGTAAGGAGAAGCACCTAGTTCTCAACTGGGAAAAATGTCAGTTTATGGTCAAACAGGGAATAGTTCTTGGCCATGTCATTTCTAAAAAGGGGATTGAAGTGGACAAGGCCAAAATAGATCTAATTGCAAGTCTTCCACCACCTAAATCTATGAAAGAAATACGTTCATTTTTAGGTCATGCTGGATTCTATAGAAGGTTTATTGCCAACTTTAGCAAAGTAGCACGTCCACTGACTAATCTTTTGGCAAAGGATACTAAATTTGAATTTACTCATGAGTGCTTGGAATCCTTTGAATTTCTAAAAAATGCACTTGTATCAGCTCCAATCATTCATCCTCCTGTCTGGTCTGAACCATTTGAATTAATGTGTGATGCGTCCGATCATGTTGTGGGCGCAATCTTAGGTCAACGAATAAATAAGCTGCCTAGAGTGATATATTATGCAAGTAAAACCTTAAATGATGCGCAGCTTAACTACACCACAACTGAGAAGGAGTTCCTTGCCGTTGTCTTTGCTTTAGAGAAATTTAGATCTTATTTGGTTGGGACCCACACCATTGTTTACACCGATCACTCAGCCATTAGACATCTCCTAGCAAAGAAGGATGCCAAAGCACATTTAATCAGATGGATTTTGCTCCTTCAAGAATTTGACCTAGAAATTAGGGACAAGAAAGGCACTGAGAACGTTGTAGCAGATCATTTGTCCCGAATTCCAGTTGCACCATCTAGTGAACCACCCATCAATGAATCTTTCCCAGATGAGCAACTCATGTCTTTGTCTACTGAACCTTGGTTTGCTGATATTGTAAATTATTTAGCCATAGGCAAGATACCTTCTCATTGGACTAAGCAGGATAAATATAAATTCTTTGCCCAAGTGAAGTATTTCATTTGGGATGATCCTTATCTTTTTAAACAATGTCCTGATCAAATTATTAGAAGGTGTATCCCAGATAACGAAGTCATGAATATTTTATCTTTTTGTCATGATCAAGCATGTGGGGGTCACTTCGCGTCTAAGAAAACTGCTGCTAAGGTTCTCCAATGTGGTTTTTATTGGCCCAATTTGTTTAAGGATGCTCACGAATATTGTAAAAATTGTGCTCAATGTCAGAAAATGGGCCGAATCACCAAGCGACACATGATGCCACTCAACCCAATCTTGGTAGTTGAAGTTTTTGATGTTTGGGGGATCGATTTCATGGGACCATTTCCAAATTCCTTTGGAAATGAATATATTCTAGTAGCAGTTGATTATGTTTCAAAATGGGTAGAAGCAATTGCATGTAGAACACCCGATAGCAAAATGGTCATTAAGTTTCTTAAAGAAAATATTCTCTCCCGTTTCGGTATTCCTAGGGCAATCATTAGTGATCGGGGAACCCATTTTTGTAACCGACCTTTTGCAACATTGATGAAAAAGTATAATGTCACCCACAAATTGGCCACACCATATCATCCTCAAACTAGTGGGCAAGTTGAAGTGTCAAACCGACAAATCAAACAGATCCTGGAAAAAACTGTTAATGCCAATAGAAAGGATTGGTCTTTAAAATTAATTGATGCACTTTGGGCATACCGAACCGCTTTCAAGACCAATCTAGGAATGTCTCCTTATAGGATTGTGTTTGGTAAACCATGTCACTTGCCTATTGAGATAGAACACAAAGCCATGTGGGCCATCAAACAACTAAATACAAATTTGAACGATGCTGGAAACCATAGGAAGCTTCAATTGAATGAATTAGAAGAACTTAGAAATGAAGCCTATGAAAATGCAAGGATATACAAGGAACGAACCAAAGCATTTCATGATCAATCAATTATAAGAAAAACTTTCAATATCGGACAAAAGGTGCTCTTATATAACTCTAGATTACATCTGTTTCCAGGAAAGCTTAGGTCTAGATGGACAGGACCATTTTTAGTAAAGGAAGTCTTTTCACACGGAGCTGTTGAGATTGAAAACCCAAGTAATGGTGTTATCTTTAAAGTTAATGGTCAACGATTAAAACCATTCTTGGAATTACCTGTCAAGACTGTTGAAGATGCCATGGTTCTTTATGAACCAACTTATTCTGATTAAGTTGCTTCGAGGTTTGGTCTGGCTGAAGACATAAAACTTAGCGCTTCTGGGAGGCAACCCAGCTTATTTAATTTCTAATGCTTTCTTTGTTTTCAGTTTGCTTAGGACAAATAAATTAGATAAACTCCATTGGGGACAATGTCGGTCAAGTTGAGGGGAGAGCTTGAACAAAATCAGGTGTTATCATTTCCTTTTCCTTCCACTATGAGTTATTTCTTGCATTTAATATATGTAAAAAAAAAATAAAAAAATAATAAAAATATATATATATATATATATATGAAATAAATTAATCTATAAAAGAAATAAGAGTAAGTTAGAAAGTATTTGCTAATGTAGTGAGTCACGGAGAAGATTAGCTGGTTAGACTCTTGGTGGCTTAGGTCATTTAAAGACTATTAGCACTTCCAATTGCACATGCACACTAACAAGGTAAAGTAGGTGTTAATTGTAAGGCCAATTAAGGATTTGAGTATTATTTAAATTAGATAATTTTCTCTACACCCCAATTGAAGAAATTTGAATTTAAGGAAAGAGCTACCTGCCTGAAATAAAATGCAAAACACAGAGTAAATGTGGATTGCCCTAAGCCTAGTAACCGGGTCTCTTCACCTAAGTCAAGTGTTGAGATTCGCGTCAAACGGTGGTGGGAAGGCCAGGATGCTCAGCAAAAAAAAAAAAAAAAAAAAAAAAAAAAAAAAAAAAAAACAGTGTGAAAGCTACCTTAGTTCTTTGTTTAATCTGGGGTGTATAGAAAATTAATCGAACTAAGTTATGAAAAATGATACAATTGGCCTGTACAAGTTAATACTGAAATACTAAGTTAGTTATCACTCACACAAGTGCTATAAAACTTTAAGTGTACTCTAAGAAAGCTTCTAAGTAGACTGACTACCGATTCTAATTCGAAGCTCATTACTTAGTAATACTAGAAAACTTCTTGAATTTCGATCTTAAATTAATTTGCAAAGGAAGGATCTTTTTGGAATATGATCTTATTTTGGTACATTGCTAAGGGACTAGCAATGATTAAGTTGGGGGGTGTGATTTATGTCACAAATTGACATAAAAAGTATCAATTAATATCTAAATTATCTAACTTTATTAAGAAATTGATACTTGTTATTATATTTTGCAGAAGAAGAGATCATCAATAGAAAGAACAAGGAAAGAGGATTCCAACGGCGTAAATTTTATGCAAAACGGAGTTAAATTGACCCAGGAATTGAAGAATGAAGAAAGAAGACTCAATTGGGTCAAACCCGAGTCAAATCAGATCAAAATTGGTCAAAAATCAACTGATTTGGTGATCTGGTTAGCCTCCTAGTCCACAGCAACAGGCGCATGGACCATGGACCCATCGGCGCACCATAAACCCCCTAAAACCTCTTAGTCCCACATCGGAAGTTTTGAAAACCTTATAACCCCCAAATGCCTATAAAAAGCCCCCAAAGGCCCTTGTTTTATGTATTCTTCCTTCTGATCAAGCTTGTAACCCTAGATAGTGGGGTTTTTTTAGCTCTCTTTTCAAGCCTCGAGCTTTGAGGTTTTTGTAATAAATTTTTTTTATATATAAAATCTTATTTTTATGCAATTTCATCTCTTTACATTATGCAATTTATTTTTCTTGCAATTAGGATAGTTTAATTTATGCAATTTAATTTTATGCAATTAGGTTAGTTTAAATTATGCAGTTTAAATTTATTAGGATAGTTTAATTTATGAAATTAGGGTAGTTTATTTTTCTATATTTAAATTTTGCAAGTAGATTTAGATCATGTCTAGCTAAGCATCCCTTCTAGGGTTTGCGATGAAGCTAGATCATGAGTAGAGATTTTACATAGGGTTCTTTCTTTTTCTTAGGGTTTCTTTTTCTTCCTCTTTTGCCAAGAATTTTTGATGAACTACAGTTGGGTCAGAGTCCCTTCATAGTTCATGCTTGATTCAGTGCATAGGAGGAGAAAACCCTAAGGGATCCTAGTTACTACTCCCCTGTAAAGAATCTTGATGGGTTATCGTTGGGCCTTAGTCCCTTCATAATCTATGCTTGGGAAAGACAAGAGGAGTAGTCGTTAGGATCAATAAGAAAAATTCTAGGTAGAATTTCCTAATCTAGATCTAGTGGATTCAAAAACCCTAGATCCTTAGTCTTATTGTCTTTAGCAAACAACTTTCGACTTTCGATTTTTGTTAAAGCTCGCTTGAGCATAGATTTGAAAATCATTTTTAAAACCAAGTCTCTGTGGGATCGACCCGTACTCGCTGGTCGTGCTACTCTGCACACCGTGCGCTTGCGGTTTTATTTACAAATTTTAAGATTTGAACATCACTCAACATCAGCCATATGATAGATTCGATTAGCTCAAGTCCAATTATAATTTTTATGAAAACTCTTTTCCATCAATCCACTGCTATGGTCACAGACTCTCAGACTTAGCTTCTCAAATTCTATAGGACTACTCCTCTCTATCAAGGGTGATAGATCTGATTGCTGTCGTAAGCGATTAAGAATAAAAATTAACTCAAACTATATAGATAGGGTGAGTCGGGATCATTTTCATGGAGATCTAAGATGATTATTTTTCTTTTTTTTGAAGAAAAAATAATAAAAAAAATTGATTATAGAAGGATTAAAGAAAGAATAAAATAGTAAAAATTCAATTATAAATATAAATTAATTTATGAAAGAAAATAAGTCAGAAAGATAATCCAGAAATTCTGAATCCACCATACAAACTAGATTTTTTTTTATGTTGCAATATTAATTCTTGTGATTAGGGTATTAGTATAGCTTATCTTTAAGAGATACGAACTGTATCAGTAGATCACGGCTCGTCCTATTAGAGTATAAACTATCTAAATTTAATTACAAGATATAAAGTTTAATCTAACATGCCATGATCTATCTCTCTTAGGCACGCACCATATCCAGGGATCACAGCATGTTAGTGGATGGTTTAGACCGTATAGGCTAGATCAATATCTCAGAATAAAAAGATATGAAATAAAAATATAATTTTATTATATAAAAATTAAATATATAAAAAAAATAAAAATTTATTTACAGGCTTCATTGTATTCCTAGATTAAAGGGATTTAGCTATGCATCAAGATCTCTAGCTCCATATTCTCCCCTTTTTTAGGATCCAAAATAATAAAATAAAAAAAATTTGGTCTACTTTCTTTGCTCCTGTGCTTTCTCTCTATTTCCACTGCCACTTGCTGTCTTCTCTCTGTGCCTCTCCCACTCTTAGATACTTTTTTTTGTATGTCTGGATCTTTTTTTATAGCCTCCACAACCTCCAAAATCCTAAACATACTCAATCTCTTGATCCATTATGGAATAGGACTTCTTGCTGTGTCATTTCTGCATATCCCACTCTTTGTTTCGTATTACAAGTCTTAGGCCGTTCCATCATGAAAATCGCATCCAAACCATGTGCTAGCTTCTGCTTGTGACTAGTCCCGCATGAACTCTCACTCATTTAAAATCCACGTGCTCGCTTGCTGTGAGGACCCATATTCAAATCCCATGAAGCCCCAGTTCCTGCCTTCAAACACTCCCATGCCCACTTACCTGAACCACATTATTTCATTTAATCCCTTGGGTCCCATCACTTTTAACTCTCATGCTTTTTTCTTTCTTTTTTATTCTTTTATTCATTGAATTCCTATCAAGCACCCTTGAATTATTGCATGCCGTGCACCTAACAGGCCTGAATTTGGACATAAACTTCATCTGTACGTTTTGAAGAGCCGTTACTTGTTGATTTCTGATTAATTCTTCATAATTGATTATTTTTTGAAAAAGAACATAAAAAGTATCAAATATGAAATAATATGACTTAAATATTAAGAATTTTAATATTTTTTATGTTATATTTGATGCACTAATCACACCCCCCAACTTGAACTTTGCTCATCCTCGAGTAAAGAAAGAATTTAAACTTAAGTACCGTTTAACTTAGAGTTTTAAGTTTCACCAGATAATTTTTAAAAAGACCATCGATGTTCAGTAGAGCGTAAGTGAGGTATGTCATTGAAGTATTAATACTAATCAACGTGGAAGTTAAACTAAGAACACTAAATTTTTTTTAGATTTTTTTTAAATTACTCCTACCTTTATCTCCAAATTATTAACCTTCATATAGACAAATATATTATTACTTTTATTTTTTATTTATTAATTTTTTTTTTTAATATTGTACCGCTATTGAGTGTCTTAACCCCTTAAGCTTTCTGTTTGATCCATGTAGCGAGTTTTTAGCCAATGACTTCTGAACCAAATGGCTTTAGGGCACTAGGTATAGAATACCCCTCAGACTTACTTGCTCAAATCAAATAGGCTACAAGTTAAAACTAGCTTTATAATAAAGCTTCTTCGTCCTTCATACTAGGCAAAGAGGCCCGGTTACACAGCATGAAGTACTTGAAAACTTTATATATATATATGAAAAAATATATAGTTATCCTACACAAGTTCATGAGAAGTAAACTCTTCTTTGATATTGGTAGAAAAATTTAGAAATACTCAAAGAAAATTATTTAAGTTTTAAACTTAACTCTTTATTGAGTTTTCTTAATATTTGATCCCTCAATATTTCACAAACTCTCTGATTTGTACATCAATTTTCTTTTAAAAATACTTAGTTTAACTCGATTCTTAAGTGTAATCAAGTACTTAAATACTAAATATTAACTTACTTGAGGATTTAAAATTTTTTTTGTTCTCCCTCCTCAACTTAATCGATATTGTCCTCAATGGAGTAAGGAAAAAGGAAAGATGCATACAAAGAGAAAGAAAAAGGAGAGATGTCACCTGATCTAAAAATCTTTTTAAAATTAGTTCTCTCTCTAACTTAGTCAATATTATCCTCATATCTCTACAAAAGATATGAAGCAAGACTCGATTAACCTAAACAAAATACAAAAGATATTAAAAAGTAGAAGCTATAATTGGGTTGCCTCCCAAAGAGTGCTAAGTTTATCATCTTCAGTCAGATCACATTTATTGACAGGTGCTTCCACATAAAGCGGTCTATTATTCCTAAAAAAAAATAAAGATGAGTTAAAATAAAGTAAAAAAAAAATTGGATTGCCTCCCAAAAAGTGCTAAGTTTCAAATCTTCAGTTGGACTAAACTCGTGATACAGAATCAATCAGAATAAATAGGCTCATGGAGAACCATGGCCTCCTCCTAAATTTCAGTAGGCAACTCCAAAAATGGTTTCAATCATTGTCTATTTACTTTAAAAGTAGCATCATTGCTTGAGTTTTTGATCTCTACAGTCCTATGAGAGAAAACTTCTTTTATTATATATGGCCTTGTCCATCTAAATCTAAGTTTTTTAGGAAATAAATGTAGTCTAGAGTTATACAAAAAAAATTTTTAATCAGATAAAAATGATTTTTTAAAGATCGCTCGATCATGAAATACCTTAGTTCGTTCTTTGTATATCTTAGCATTGTCGTATGCTTCATTCCTGATTTTTTCAAGTTTATCAATTTGTAGCTTCCTATGTTGTCCAGCCTCGTCTAGATCCATGTTCAACTTTTTAATGGCCCACATAGCCCTATGTTCAAGCTCTACTGACAAGTGATATGCTTTACCAAACACAAGCCTATAAGAAGACATTCCTAAGTTGGTTTTGAAGGTAGTGCGATATACCCAAAGAGCATCCATTAGCTTCAATGACTAATCTTTTCTATTGGTGCTCACAGTCTTCTCTAGGATTTATTTGTTTTGACAATTTGAAACTTCAATTTGTCTACTAGTTTGGGGGTGTAGGGTGTGGCCAATTTATGGATGATGTTGTATTTCTTCATTAGGGTTGCAAAGGATCGATTACAAAAATATGTTTCCTGATCACTTATAATAGCTCTATGGATTTCAAAATGAGAGAGGATGTTTTTTTTTTTAAATTTGATAATAATTTTGCTATCATTCGATCTACACAATATAGTCTCTATCTATTTGGACACGTAATCGACAGCCACTAAGATATATTCATTCCTGAAAGAGTTTGGAAGTGGTCCCATGAAATCGATTCCCCACACATCAAAAATCTCATAAACTAAGATTGGATTTAATGGCATATGTCTCTTTTTATGATCCATCCTACTTGTTGACATCTAGTGTAGCTTTTACAATATTCATGTGCATCCTTAAACAAATTGGGCCAATAGAATCCACATTGAAGAATTTTTGCAGCAGTTTTCTTGGATCCAAAGTGGCCACCACAGGCTTGATCATGACAAAAAGATAAAATACTTTTGATCTCATGATCTGAGATACATCTTCTAATGATTTGATCAGAACATTGTTTAAACAGATATGGATCATCCCAAATAAAATACTTGGGTAAAAAAATTATATTTGTCCTGAGTGAACCCATAAGAGGAAATCCTACCAGTGGCTGATATAATCGCGATATTGTTGTTAGGACACCATGATTATCAATCTAATTCTGACTTCAATAAAAATTTAAAATATATAAAAAGTAGTGAGTTGGATCGAATCCATAGAGAAGGTAAGATTTTGATTTGAAATTTTTGATTTTGTAAAAAAAAAATTTTGAAGAAAAGTAATTTAAGTCAAAAAATAAAATTAAAAGTATGAAAAATAAATTGAATACTAAGATCTACTATTTAGATCCTAATTTTTACTTATAATAAAAATAAATAATAAAAATTTAAAGTATATAAAATAAATTGATACGAAGATCTACTAACTAGATCCTAGCATCTACTTACGATAAAAATAAAAGACAAAAATTTAAAGTATAAGAAAATAAATTTTACATTAATTAAAATTAAAATTTAAATATAAAAAAATTAAAAAATAATAAAATAAAAATAAAACTATAATAAAGATCTAAAGTTGATTAGCTCAGCCTCATTGAAAAGATGGTTGATGACCTCTCCTTCTTCCTTCATACTCTGTAGAACGAACCGACTTCTCTTCTTCTTCTCCTTGGGTTTTTAAAGTTTTTTTTATTATTTTTCTATTTTTTCCTTACTTTTCCACTCAATTTTTCTTCTCCTAAGATTTATTCTTAGACCTTCTATTTATAGGTAAATTTTTCACCTTTTTCTAGTCACAAAAAGAGTCCTAAAACCTTAGAAAATATATTATACCCGTAGAAACTTTTCTGACCATCGGATCTTCCTTGGACCATCCAGATCTAATCAAAAACCACTATTTAAATCCTTCTTATGGTCAGAGACATTCTCAACCATCTGATCACATGCTTGATTTATTTTTGACCGTCGGATCATGCCTTTTATCTCTTTAAAATAGTCAGGATAAATACTAGTGTCGGATCAAGCCTCGAATGGAATCTGGGCTGTTGATCAGTGTGCTGGATTTTTTATTCAAACTTGAGAATGACGTCAACCATTGGATCAATCTCTAGATCAATTTTCAGCCATTGGATCGTGCAAAACCTTCTGCCTTGCCCGTGAGCTGTGCCGTGTGTCGCGAAACTATTCCTGTGGATTGCACCATCGACTCTGTGGACCGAGCGAACAATCCACCATACACCGAAGGTAATAAAAATTATTTTTTAGAGTATTTTCACTTGATTTTCACTCTAATTTTTGTCTAAAAAATTTTTAAAAAATATGCATTAAATTTTTTAAAAATTTTTCATTATTTTGATACTTAAATTACTCAATTAAATCAACATCTACTTTTCATAAATATACTCTAATTTTATATTTTTCTAAAATTATTTATTTTTGTAAGAAAATCTAATTTATTTATGAAATTAAATTTTTTAAAAAATATTAGCACCATAAATTATCAAAAATATTTAAAATAAATATAAAAAATATATCACTTATCACACCTCCCAACTTAAACTTTGCTCACCCTTAAGTAAAGAAAAAATTTAGAATTAAGTACCATTTAACTTAAAATTTTGAATTTTATCAAATAATTTTAAAAAGAGCCACTGATATTCAGTAGAGTAGGAGTGGGGTATGTCATTAGGGTATTAATACTAATCAATATAAGAGTTAAACTAAGAACACTAAATTTTTTTTGAATTTTTTCAAATTTTTTCTATCTTTATCTCTAAATTATTAACCTTAATATGGACAAGTATATTGTTACTTCCATCTTTTATTTATTGATTGATTTTTTTTTAATGTTATACTGCTATTGAGTATCTTAACTCTTTAAGCTTTCTATTTGACCCATGTAGCGAGTTTTCAGCCAACGACTCCTAAACCAAATGGCTTTAGGATATTAAGTATAGAATACCCCTCGGATCTACTTGCTCGAATCAAATAGGCTACGAGTTAATACTAACTTTACAACAAAGCTTCTTTACCTTTCATACCTTTTGATGCGAAACTCAATGCTTGCTTAGGCAAAGAGGCTCGATTACTCAGTATATACTTGAAAACTTTTTCTCTTATATATATATATATATATATATATATATATATATAAAGAAATATATAGTTACCTTACACAAGCACATAAGAAGTAAACTCTTCTTCGATGCTGGTAGAAAAATTTAGAAATGCTCAAAAAAAATTATTTAAGTTCTAAGCATAACTCTTTATTGAGTTTTCTTAATACTTGATCCCTCAATATCTCACAAACTCTCTGATCTGTGCATCAATTTTTTCTTTTAAAAATACTTGGTTTAACTCAATTCTTAAGTATAATCAGGTACTTAAATGCTAAATACTAACTTACTTGAAGACTTAAAAAATTTTAAAAAATTTTTGTTTTCTCCTCCCCAAACTTAATTGACATTATCCTCAATAGAGTAGAAAAAATGAAGGGTGCATAAAAAGAAAAAAGAAAAGGAGAGATGCCATTTGATCCAGAAGACTTTTTAAAATTGGTTCTCTCTTCAACTTAACCAATATTGTCTTCAAATCTTTACAAAAGATACTAAGCAAGACTCGATTAACCTAAACAAAATACAAAAAAAAGAAAAGGCAAAAGCAAACACTGGGTTGCCTCCCAAGAAGCACTAAGTTTACTGTCTTCAGCCAGACTATGCTGATTCTCTCACCTATCCTATATCGAATATTAGATTAATAAATTTTAATGATTTTGGATTGTCAATCTCAGGAAGATGGCCTATAATAAATTTTAATATTTTATTATCAATCTTCAAAAAATATTGTACATCATCATTCTTAATTGTAGTAAGATAATTTACAAACCCATTCACAGACCCTTATTTGTTGAGAATTTCTCCTATTTGTTCTTTTAAAATGCTCATAAACTTAGTTTTTGGGTTAGGAGTTGAGTTTGAAGTAATAGGTGCTGGAATGGTGTCACTTAATTCTAAACATGTATACTCATGTGTGATCAAAGATGACTTTAGTTCTGGAGGGGATGATGATTCTAGAGAAGAAGAACCGATTTCTAGAGCTGAAGAAAATGGGACTCTTGGTTTATATATCTCGGATAACTCATCCACTCTCTTTTTTTCTTTATCTTTTTTACTTAGATCAGTAATAATTTCAGACTCAGGTTCTTCTATTGGGATAGCCTCAGTATTAACCTCCTCTTCTAAATTCATACTTTGGCTAGCATCAGTACTAGCCTCACTCACCTGGACTTGATATGAGTCCTTAAGAATCCTATCACTTTTAAGCTCAGAGATTACTTTATCATTTTCAAATTGGAGATTTTTAGGTGGGACATTGGATTGTTGACTAGATCTAGGTGGTTGGATTATTTTTGAAATTCGATATTGATTGGCTCGATAATTGACCTAGTTCTCTCCTTATGGTAGACTCAGCTAATTGACCTATTTGTGCTTCTAATCTGGCAAGAGATTGTTGTTGGATCATAATCATTTGTTGAAGTTGGCTAAGCCTATCATCGGCTAGAGGGGTCTGTTGAGGAGGTGGGTATGGAGGCTAATTGTAATAGGATGGCTGAGTAGGCTGACCTCTATTATAAGCATAATTTTGGTATTGGGGCCTATCTTGAAAATTTTGCATAGGAGGAATTTGGGTCTGAGCTTGAGTCTATTGGGATCTCCAAGAAAAATTAGGATGGTTCCTCCAATCTAGGTTATATATGTTTAAGAATGGATCATTGATAGGCTTGGAGTAACCTTGAGAAGTTTGAACTTGTTCTTAGATGAAGGGTAGAAATGATGCAACCGTGGGACATTCACTCACATGATGGGCTGAGCTAGCACAGATAGAATAAATCTCTTGATAATTAAAAGGTGATGTGTATTGCACAAGAGATTATAGACCTCGAGCTAGGCATTTATCTATAAGAAGGTCGACTTTATCTAATTTTTGGGCTATCATATTCAAATCGACCTTAGGGCTAGAATCTGAATGTTTGATCCCATAGAATGATGAAAACATCGATAGATTATAGATGGAAAGAATAAAATATTCCTTCATCTACCTAGATGGTTCTCAAGATTTTCCAGCCATTTGATTATCAGGTGTAACATGGATCAATCGTTCATTTTCAGAATTAAGTTCAATTAGGTCAGAATAAGTTATACCGTACATGTACCAGTGCAAATCCTAATGTGTGTGGTTCAGATTTTTTTTTTAAGAAGGAGAAAGAAAAAAAAAGAGAAAGAAAGAGAAAAGTTATAAAGGTGAGATCTTTAAGAAAGCCCTAGATCTAAAGATGAAAGATGAGAAGAATTAATTATGATAAGTGTTAATTTCAATCAAGTTAGCAAATAACTAAATCTAGACACCTTTGAGTTTTTTGGATCTAATAGTTCGATGTAGAGTGGCTTAGCCTAAATGCAAGTTGGATTTGTCCTTACTTCTTTTAACTAGTCAGGTAAGAGGTGGGGTCGTAGGGGTCCTCCCATTGCTTGCCTTAGACACTAATTAGATTGGCCAGATAAGCTAACGGAACCAATTAAATAACTATGAGTCCACTTAGGCTGAGCCTTTGTAACCTTTTACCTCAGACACCAATTTCAACTGTAAGTCCAAACTTACTTTACACCTGACTTCACCACAATACTCAAACAGAACTCAATTGATCCTAGGGGCCAATATCTACTTGATTTTAGTTAGGTTTGGGTTAATGCGGGATGCTGGTTGGTTGTTTTTGGGCTAAAAAAGAGTGATGAAATCTCCACATTATCTTGTTTATAGGTGTTGCCCTTAAGTTGATTTGAGATGAATATGTACAATCAATTTCAAACAAGGAGTTCTATGCAACTAAATTAGATGCATAAAATTAATCAAACTTGAAAGCTTACCTTATCTCCAGCGATCACCAAAAAAAAATCTAAGATGATGAATACTTCTAAACAATTAAATTTCTACTCTAGTCATGTGATTTTTATTAGGTTTAGGTGGATGAATTTTAGGCTAATTTAAAAAAATAATAATTAATATTAAAAAAATAGTTAGGATTAGGGTTAGGATTGATCTCACCAAATAAAATTGAAAGCTTTCTATCTCTTTTTTTTTCCACACAAAAATAAAAAAAATTAGTAAGCTATATTCATAAGAAAATTAAAGAAATCAAATATTAAAATTGTTGCCTTCTCCGGCAATGGCATCAAAAATTGATATGATTGTGATGTTGTCATTAGGACACCATGATTATCAATCTAATTCTAACTTCAATAAAAATTAAAAATATGTAAAAAGTAGTGAGTCAGATCAAATTCACAGAGAAGGCAAAATTTTAATTTGAAATCTTTGATTTTATAAAAAAAAATTAAAAAAAAATAATTTAAGTCAAAAAATAAAAATTAAAAGTGTAAAAAATAAATCAGATACTAAGATCTACTATTTAGATCTTAGTTTTTACTTATAATAAAAATAAATAATAAGAATTTAAAATACATAAAATAAATTGATACTAAGATCTACTAACTAGATCCTAGCATCTACTTACGATAAAAATAAAAGATAAAAATTTAAAGTACAAAAAAATAAATTTTATATTAATTAAAATTAAAATTTAACTATAAAAAAATTTAAAAAAAAATAATAAAATAAAAATAAAACTATAACAAAGATCTAAAATTGATCGGTCTAGCTTCATCGAAAAAATAGTTGATGACCTCTCCTTCTTTCTTCATACTCCGTAGAGTGAACCGACTTCTCTTCATCTTCACCTTGGGTTCCTAAAGTTTTCTTATTTTTTTCTCTATTTTTTTCTTGCTTTTCCACTCAATTTTTTTTCTCTTAAGACTTATTCTAGACCTCCTATTTATAGGTGAATTTTTCACCTTTTTTTGGTCATAAAAGGAGTCCTAAAATCTTTAGAAAACATATTATATCCAAGAAATTTTTCTGGCCATCGGATCTTCCTTAGACTACCCAGATCTGATCAAAAACCACTATTTAAATCCTTCTTATGGTTGGAGATGTTCTCAGCCATCCGATGGCATGCTTTTTTTGTTTTCAACCATCGGATCGTGCCTTTTATCTTCTTAACACAATCGGGATGAATACCAGCCATCGGATCAAGTCTTGAATGGAATCTGGGCCGTCGATCAATGCTCTAAATTTCTTATTCAAACTTGGGAATGACATCAACTGTTGGATCAACCACCAGATCAATTTTCAGCCATTGGATCATGCAAAACCTTCTATCTCGCCCGTGAGCCGTGCTGTGCACCGTGAAACTATTCTTGTGGATTGCGCCATTGACTCTATGGATCGAGCGGCCGTTCCACCATACATCGAAAGTAATAAAAATTATTTTTTAGGATATTTTTATTTAATTTTTACTCTAATTTTTGTCTGAAAAATTTTAAAAAAATATGCATTAAATTTTTCAAAAATTTTTCATTATTTTGGTGCTTAAATTGCTTAATTAAATCAACATCTATTTTTTATAAATATACTCTAATTTTATATTTTTCTAAAATTATTTATTTTTATAAAAAAAATTAATTTATTTATGAAATTAGATTTTTTACAAGATGTTAGCACCATAAATTATCAAAAATATCTAAAATAAATATAAAAATATACCACTTATCAGTGGCTAAGTAATTGATAATATCAGCGTACCATGATTCTTTGGTCATGGATATGAGTTATTTATTAGAAAAAAACTCTTCTATTGATGGTTCGTTAGAGGGTGCATCAGTCAATCGGGATAGGTGATCAGCCACTATATTTTTGATTCTTTTCTTATCCCTAATTTCTAGATCAAATTTTTGAAGAAGTAAAATCCATCGGATCAAACATGCTTTTGCTTCTTTCTTTATTAAGAGATGTCTAGTAGCTAAGTGATCAGTATATATAATGACATGTAACCCAATCAAATAAGATCTAAACTTTTCAAGGGCAAAGATGATAGCCAAGAATTCTTTTTCAGTGGTTGTGTAGTTAAGCTGCGCATCATTAAGGATCCTACTGGCATAGTAAATAACTCACAGTAACTTATCAACTCTTTATCTTAAAATAGCTCCAATGGCATGATCAAATACATCACATATGAGTTCAAAGGATTGAGTCCAATCGGGTGGGTGAATGATGGGTGCGGATGTCAATGCCTTTTTAAGATGCTCAAAAGAATCGAGGCACTCAGAAGTGAAATCAAATTTGACGTCTTTGGCAAGAAGATTGGACAGTGGTCGAGCTATTTTGCTAAAATTTTTGATGAACCTCCTATAGAAGCCAGCATGTCCTAAGAATGAGCAAATTTTTTAGACTAATTTGGATAGTGAAAGATTTGCAATCAGATCTACTTTGACTTTATCCACTTCAATTCTTTTCTTTGAGATAACATGGTCAAGTACTATACCTTCTTTGACCATGAATTGGCATTTTTTTCAATTAAGCACTAAGTATTTCTCCTTACATCTTTCTAAGATTAGTCTTAGGTGATGTAGGCACTCAGAGAAGGTGGAGCCAAAGATGAAAAATTCATCCATGAATATTTCTAAAAATCTCATGATCATATCAGAAAAAATACTGATCATGCACCTTTGAAAAGTAGATGGAGCATTACATAAACCAAAGGACATACATCTATAGGCAAAAGTTTCAAATGAATAGGTAAATGTGGTCTTCTTTTGATCCTCTGGTGCTATAGAAATCTGGTTATATCCAGAATATCCATCAAAAAAATAATAGAACTCATGTCCAGCTAACCTTTCCAACATCTAGTCAATGAATGGTAGGAGAAAATAGTCCTTTCTTGTAGCTGCATTCAGTTTTCTATAATCAATACAGACTCTCCATCTAGTTTAGACTCTAGTCGGCACTAACTCATTTGCTTCATTTTAGACCACTGTTATTCCTGACTTTTTAGGCACTACTTGAATTAGGTAACCCATGAACTATCTGAAATGGGGTAGATAATTCCGTTGTCTAGTAACTTGAGAATCTCTTTCTTCACTACCTCCTTCATAGCTAGGTTAAGTCTTTTTTGGGGGTCTCTAATTGGCTTGGCTTCTTCTCCTAAATGAACTCGATGTTGGACAATCGAAGGTCTGATCCCTTTGATGTCAATTATGGTCCAGCCTATGGCTTTCTTATTCTCTCTGAGGATAGCTAAAAGTTTCTCCTCTTGAGTTTGATCTAGGTCTGATGCGATGATTATGGATAAGATTTTTAATGGACCTAGATATGCATATTTAAGGTGCTCAGGGAGTGTTTTGAGTTTTAGTTTCGGTACTTCCTCAATCGATGGCTTGTGTATTGGTTTATTCATCCTTACAAGTGGTTCAATAGGTGGTTGTCATTGTAGATGAATTCTCTGATCACTAGATAGAAAAATTTTATAAGCTATTTCAAATTCTTGATCTGACTAGAGATTATAGTCAAAATCTTCTTCTCCTAGGTCAATGGGCTCATAGATCTCATCCTGGATCAGATTTACATCAACGAGTTGGTCCCTTTTGTTTTCTAGATTAAAAATATTAAGATTAATGGTCATGTTTTCAAATCAATGCTTCATGAGTCCATTGCGATAATTGATTAGGGCATTGGTGGTTGTTAAAAATGGTCTTCCTAAGATTACTGGGATGTGACCTTTTGGATTAGACACTGGTTCAGTCTCGAAGATCATAAAATCCACAGGATAAATGAAATTGCCGATCTTGATTAACACATCCTCCACAACTTCTTTGGGGACTCTCACTGATCGATCTGCCAATTGCAATATGATTTCTGTAGATTTTAATTCTCCTATCTTCAGTTTTTCATAGATCGAATAAGGTAAGATGTTCATACTAGCCCCTAAGTCTAATAAGGCCCTATCAATGATAGTTTTCTTAATAACACAAGAGATTGTAGGAGATCTTGGATCTTGGTACTTAACAAACATATGGCTCGACAAATATGAGCTCACACTGGCCGCCAAGAAGGCTTTTTTGAGAATGTTGGTGGTCTTCTTCTTTGTGCATAGGTCTTTGAAGAATTTGGTGTATGTGGAAACTTATTGGATCATGTCTAATAGAGGGATATTTACTTTCACTTATTTAAACATCCCTAAGATTTGATCTATATGGGCTAAGTATCTGATTGGACTTAAGTCTATTTGAAAAAGGAGCTATAGGATTGGTGGGTGATGTTTTGACTTGCTTAAACCTTGAGGTAGATTCTATAAGTGGCTTGTGTAGTTTGTTAATCTCTATTGACTCCTCAGACTTATCTGACTCCTTAGACTCGATCTGATCGATCACTTGCTCATGAGGTGGTTTAGACAATGGATCATCTTGATCTTCAGGTGTACGACATGGTTGTCTACTTATTTTCTAGACCTTATGGTGTGAATTGCATTTAATTGGTTGATCTGGGCTCTTTATTGTGGTCCTTGATTGTTCTAGATCCTAGGATTAGCCTCGAGTTGACTCGATAGTTTATCTTTTTCTCCTTCACTTACAGCTATGGCTAATTGACCTAATTGCACCTCTAAATGGGCAATAGTCTGGGTGTTGGAAGTTAAAAGCTGGCTTGTGGTCTGCATGAAGTTATTTAATGTAGTGTTGATATTAGCAGTCGATTTCACTAGGATTTTTAGACTCTTTTCTAGTGAGTTAAGCCTTTGATCAATGATTGAGTGAATCTAGGATTGGGCTGAGTGAAGGTAGCTCTATTTGAGTTGGACCCTTGTGACAAAAAAAATTGGGATAATTCCTCCATCCTGGATTGTATGTTGGTGCGTAAGAATCATTTGTGGGTCTTTGATAGACTGCGCTCATCTGTGCTACTTCATTCTCGATTGGACCCATCAAGAAAGGACATCCTTCCATTGTGTGGTCTGTGGCATTACATCCATTACAAGTGGATATTGCAATTTGGTTCACTTGGGTGTGTCCCTTGAGTTCTAGGGCCTCTATCCTACGGATCAAAGATGCAAATTTAACCTCTTCAGCTAGGGAAGGTTGAACTTGATATATACCCCCTCTTGAAGATGTGAGTCTATCGGATTTCCTAGTAATCTTCCATTGTAAGCTCTTTTCTGCTAGGTCCTCTAGAAATTATCAGGCTTCTATAGGCTATTTGTTCATGAATTGACCCTGATACATTGATTCTAACATGATTCTAGAGTTTGGGTCTAATCTTTCATAAATGATTTGGCACAGCCTCCAAGTTTCTATTTCATGGTGTGGGCATTGACTCAAAAATTTCTTAAAATGATCAAAGCACTTCCAAAAAGACTCATCGGATAATTGATAAAATTGATTAATTTCATTCCTAAATTTGGCAGTCTTATGGTGTGAAAAAAAATTTTCTGGAACACTTTAACAAAACCCTCCTATGATATTATAGATTGGTTAGGAAGACTGTATAACCACTTTTTGGCACTATCCTTGAGGATAAAATTGATCAACCTAAGTTTTACAACATCCTCAATGAGTTGTTGGAGCCGCATCGTGGCGCATACTTTCTCAAATTTTCTCATAAAAATGTATGCATCCTCGATTTCAATGAATTTGGGAAGCATGTTTATGATCTGGGATTTAATTTCAAAATTGATATCAGTTTGTGACAGTAGGATATATGAGGGTTGGGCTGACCCAATTGGGTAGCAAAGGTCTTTAAGGACCCGAGGTTCATGTTCGGGTTCACCCATGATGGGCTTAAGGTCTACTGGACTAGATGTAAGATTTGGATCTATTCTCACTAATCGACCACATATCCTTGTCCAGGAAGAATTAAAAAATTTTTAGTTACTTTTATAATTCTTTTTTCTTTTAAGAGAAGAGAAAAAAGAGATAGATGAGAAGAGAATTCTAAAAATGAGAGCTTAAGGAGTCCTAAATCTAGAGATGATAGACAAGAGTGTTTTAATTAGGATTAATATTTGTAGGTTAGTAATCAAGTTATGTAGTCAAACCTAGCTAAGGATAACCCTAGATCTAGACAGCTCCTAGCTGTCAAGGTTGTCTTTGAGCACTCCAGATAAAAGACTAGCCACTCAACTGGTCAGGTAAGTATAAAGTTGGTGGGGGTCCCTCCGTTGCTTTCCTTAGACACCAATTGAGTTAGCCAGGTAAGCGAACGGAACCAGTTAAATAACCACCTATTGGGATGCACGGGGGTTTCATGCATACATTTTAAAAATTTTTCAGTAGAAGAATATTAGATTAAACTATTTAATCTATAAATACATGCATAAGATCTAATCTTAAAACTTCTACAAATGGATCGATGACATGAATTTATATACATAAAAATTTGAAAGTAAAATGACAAGCATGTGAACCAAAAGACAGCATTTAGTAATGATCTAATCTATCACTTCTAGGATTCTAAACCCAATACCTGAGTGTGGATAGTCAAACTCCATGATCGAGAACATAGATTTGAAAATTCTCTCTAGTTAGTCAGAGTTGCATAAGTGTCCGGCCTCTACAGATGGTCCACACAAAGTCCCTCGAACCGATCAGCCCTCCACGGGAGTGCTAGCTCGCACAGTCAGTTTCTGATGGTAGATCTAACTTGATCTCCTTCTTCGATCATCTCAAATCTTTCTGATATTGAAGATGGATCAGAGGAGGATACTAGATGGTGGAGAAAAATTAGATGAAGACTCTCTTCTCTTTGATTTTTTCCTCACTCAAAAATCTAGAATAGTTCTAGGTCTTTCATTCGAGAGGAGAATGGTCTCTTCTTTTGTTCACGCTAAGGCAGAATGAAACCCATCCAAAGCTCACATCTCAAAGAAAGATTTTCGCCCCACTTTCTCTTTGGTATCACACAGTGAAAAGCTCTCTTCTTTTGGCATATAAAATTATGGCCTTTTTATGATTGTCGCACAAACCAGATAAGACAAAATAAGGGCTGGAGTTTGTTGTAATTCAAATCATTTTAAATTTTAATTTAACTCTAATTTCTTTTCACCCTTATCTAACATAAAGAGGAACCTATCAAAGAAAATTAGGCATAAAAATTAATTGAAAAGATTTCTTTTTCTCATACACAATGGGCATCTTTAAATTAATTTTTTCTCACCTCAGTGACTTGCAAGCAACTCACTGTACTTTGGTACTGGACTAACTGAATTTCTATTTTAGTGATGGAAAGCTTCTAGGCACAGTCAAGTACTTGCAAAGTCAGAGTATGATCGAGATGGGATTGACCACTCCAAGAGTTAGAGAAGAATGAGTCGCTGTATTTCAATTTAGTAAAATCTTGACCAGGATAATCCATCAGATGGATTTGATATTTTGAAATACAATGTAGATAACCTGATCAGAGTTGATAGTTGAACTCTGAGGTATCCTATAAGCATTTTGGTCAAGAGGATGAATTATATGGAAACTATATCCACATGGGTTCTAAGGATGTTGTTCTACACATTCGATCTATCCGACCGTCGGATACCATTGCTAAATAGTTACTTCGATTGGTACAGAAATTTATTTCTATACTACCAACTTAGGTTTGGACCTATGAGGTCATACATATTAGAGTTCGTGATCCGATCAGATGGTTGATCAATGATTAAGAATCATTCTCGGATTAAACGATCAATGAGATTGACATTTAACCTAGTGCAAGTATTGCAGGAGGATCGATTAGCAATTTGATTGCTAATTGGCTTAATTTAATTAAGCCAATCAGCTGAGATTAAGTTTAATTGAATATAATTTAATTATATTTAGTTTGGGCTTGATTGGATCAAGTTTAATTGGTTTATTGGATAAGCCAAGTGCAAGAAAAACTAGTCCTAGTTCAAATAGGACTTAGGTCAACCTAATTTCTAATTTGATTAGAAAATTAAATCAGATTTAAATCTAATTTAATCTGATTAAATTAGATTTTTAATTGGATTAAAACTTATTTTAATTAGATTGATTTATTTTTGGTTTGAGAAATCAAATTTGAACAAGTCATAGATTGAATCCTAGTAAGACTAGGATTCCACCTTGCGCCACCTTAGCCCCCCACGCCCATTCTCTCTTATCCCACGCCCACTCTCTCTTATTTTGTGTGATAAAACCCTCTCTCCCAGGTCTTCATGCATGTCCAAAACTTTTCACTCTTTCTCTCTTATATGGAATGTGGTTGTGGATCAAGTCAAAGTAGGAATTAGTTTGGATTTCAAATTCTATGAGATAGAGTTTTAGGAAACCAAAACTCTTTCCTTATGGCACTGATTTTATCCAAATTTTTTTTAAAAATTTTATAGATTTTATGGCGCATAATATATACCCTTTGCTGGTGGTCCATGGTAGAAAAAGAAGGAGGGGACGCCCAAGAGTTGGGCGCCCCTTGTCTTGCCTTGTTTGGTTAATCCTTGACTAGGTATTTAATCTAGATAAAGATTCTTCATATCTCTCTATTTAAAATAATTTTTTTTATAAAATTTTTGTGAATTATAAAGCATTGAGAGACCATTGGGGGGTCCAAAAATCAAGGAGAAAGAGTCTTGGGGCATGGAGATCTAATAGATACAAAACTAGGTGTCTGGGTTAGAGCAAAGAGAAGAACAAGAGGGTCTTCTTCTAGAGTTGCTGGGTTCATCTCTTTCCTTCCTCCATCTATAAGTTTTCTGAGAGTGTCTCATCTAAAACTCCTTCTCCTACTTCTCATCTTTGAAAGAGTCCAAATCAAGAAGAAGGAGGAATCTGATCGATCATCGAAGAAGGATCAGTGCAGTACTAGCATACTGTGCTGATTTTCTGGACTAGGACTTCTTATCATGATTCATGGGCTCGTGTGGATGACTCCTAGAGGCCGAACGTATGTGCAGCTTGCAACAATCATCCTCAAACCTACGATTCCACCCCTAGAAGATCTCTACCTCCATTCTGCCAGAAGACCCTTGAGACCTGTAGTCGAGAGGATTTCCTGGACCAGAGGTTCCAGGAGATGAACCGGCGGATCGAAGAACTCCACCACGCACCCCCTGCTTATGGTGAGGACATTTATACTGACCCTTCCTTTTCTCAAATGATCATGCAGGAACCGATCCCGCCAAACTTCAAACTCCCTCAATTTGAAAGCTACGATGGGACTTCGGATCCAGTTGATCACCTGGAGGCCTTTCGGACAATGATGCTACTTCATGGCACGCCCGACGCCATTCTATGCTGAGCCTTCCCATCCACCTTGAAGGGAGCAGCGAGAAACTGGTACTCCGTGCTGAAGCTGGGTACCATCTTTTTCTTTGATCAAATGAGCCACCAGTTTGTGGCTCATTTTGTTAGTAGCCGGCATCCCCGGAAGGGTTCGGAGTCCCTCATCAACATCAAACAGAGGGAGGGGGAGTCCATTCGGGCCTACATCAACCGTTTCAATGTCGCTGCATTGGAGGTCCGAAATTTGGACCAATCGGTAGCGATGGCCGCCCTGAAAGGCGGCCTTCAAAAGAATGACCTTTTATTCTCTCTGGAAAAGAAGTATCCCAGAGATTTTGCTGACCTATTGGCTCAGACCGAAGGGTACGCCCGAGCAAAAGAAGCCTTCAAAATGAAGGATGAGGAGACCGTGAGAGAGCAGTAGGCGGGGGACTCGAGTAAGCCTGCAGTCGAAAAAGGGCCGAGAGAAGCTCGGCCACGTTCTTGAACTCCTCCCGGGCACAAGCACGTCCAGACTCCTCCTCGAGCACGCAGGCAGGGAAGCCCGGAGCGTCAGGCTTGGCGGGGCTCTCCCCCAGGAAGATTCCGCAACTATGCCCCCCTCAACGCATCGAAAACCCAGGTGCTGATGGAGGTCAAAGAGCAGCTCCCAAGGCCAAAGAGGATGCGCACACACCCCGGGAAGCGCAATCCCAACAAGTTCTGCCTCTACCATCGTGACCACAGCCACGACACGGAGGAATGCATCCAGCTCCGAGATGAAATCGAGGAGCTCATCCGACGGGGTTGACTCAATAGGTTCATTCGGCACCGGCCTGAGGTAGAGAAGATCGGCCAAGGGCCCTGCTGCAGCCTGAGCCGCCAAGGAGGGAAGAGCAGCCCGGAGATCGGCCTCCAATCGGGATCATCAACTCTGTCTCTGGAGGACCTTGATAGGAAGCAGACCTTCCACAGCACTAGGGTTTGAAAACTTGTAAATGTATAACGAACGACTCTACTTTAAATCAAGATTCGTTTCAGATCTGCACATCCTTTCCTTTTTGGCACGGACTTGTAACGACAGGGGACGACCCCTTCGGACAACAAAAACAAATCCTAATGTGGGCAAAGTCAAAGGCCCAGTTACCCTTAGACCGGATGGGGGGAGAGGCCAAACAGCGCCCATATGTACCCCCACAGCCATGTTAGGGACAGGAGGAGAACCTCGCCCTAACATGAGCAAAGTCGAAGGCCCGGTTACCCTTAGACCGGATGGGGGGAGAGGCCAAACAGCGCCCACATGTGTCCCCACAGCCATGTTAGGGATAGGAGGAGAACCTCGTCCTAACATGAGCAAAGTCGAAGGCCCGATTCTTCTTAGATCGGATGAGGAGAGAGGCCCTACAACGCCCATATGTGCCCCCACAGCCATGTTAGGGACAGGAGGAGAACCTCACCCTAACATAAGCAAAGTCAAAGGCCCGATTACCCTTAGACCGGATGGGAGGAGAGGCCAAACAGTGCCCATATGCGCCCCCACAGCCATGTTAGGGACAGGAGGAGAACCTCGCCCTAACATGAGCAAAGTCGAAGGCCTGGTTACACTCAGACCGGGTGGGGGGAGAGGCCCCGCAGTGCCCATATGCACCCCCATAGCCCTGTTAGCGACAAGAGGAGGACCTCATCCTAACCTGAGCTAAAATCGATTATGTCAGAAATAGGAGAAGAACCCCATCCTGACGCCAGTCAAGATCTGGTCATTTAAGACCAGATAGGAAGAAGGGAACCTTCCCAGTGACCCCTTCGCACTCCCGTGACCCCACCAAGAGCAGAGGGAAAACCCTCACTCGGAAAAAGAAAAAGAAAAAGGGAAGGGGAGTTAAAAAGGAAAGCGACAGACTGCATCAGCGATGAATGAAAAATAAATTGCATCAAAGATGCAAGGAACCTCGTCTCAGCAAGGATTGGGGTTCTTATCAAAATTTCCGACCTTCAAGAAAGCTCTCAACATGAGCCAAAGATAAGACGGCTTCCTCAGGGCGATGATAAGCCCGGACCTCCTAGCTTAAACTCTAAAAGGAGGTGTCAAACCTGAGTGGTCCCGGATAAATCAGCAGCCATAAACAGAAGGATGGGTCAATGCGACGGCGATGGGTACTTTCGAACGGCATCGATATCGGACAATGCAAAAGCCGAAGGAAGCTCGGCAAATGACAATTCAACACGTGAGTAAAAGAGGTAACAAAAACCTTTTTATTTCATTAGCAAAATGTGCATTACAAAACCCTTGAGGTTGAAGAAGAAAGATGACAAGAAAAGCAAGCCGATGCGGCGATGCCCAAGAACCTCCAGACGACATCGACATCAAAAAGAAAAAGAAAAGCAACAACACCAACAAACAAACAAGTGGCAAAAGAGGACACATAGGAGGACGAAAGACAAAAAGAGCCTTAAGAGGGCCCGGCTTCTCCCGACCTCAGACTTTCGGCTTCGATCCTCATCAGGGAGTGCCTTAAGCTTTCGACTTCTCCTTCCAATTCGTTCTCTCTCATTAGCATCTCCATATATCTCCGATGAAGTCGCTGGCTTTCGTTCTCCGCCTCTCGATACCTCTTTCTCAGGACCTCAGATTCCGCCTCCGCGTCCTTGACTGCCTGCTGCTCGTATACCAGCTGGATCTTCAATTGCTGCAGTTCGGCCTTCCCCTCCCCAAGAGCGACAGATAGTTCTTCTACGGTCCTTCTCAGGGATTGAAGTTCGTCGGAATCTCGAACGGGAGCAGACTGAGCCCCCTCAGCTAGCTGCCTTTGGAGGTGGGCAACCTTGTCGGTCGCCATCCTGAGCTTCCCCCTATATTCATCCACCTACTTGCACCAGCTGGCATGGTACACATTATAGCTCGCCTCGGCATCCTGGAGCTGTTGCTAAAGGTCGGAGACCTTCTTCGACCATTCTCGGTCACTGTTGGCCCGAGTGAAAAGCCGGGATGAGCTTCCTTCCAACTGACTAATCCTCTCTTGTGCAGCCGACAGCTCCACTCTGAGAGAACTGATCTTGGCAGCTTGAGCCCAAGATCGGTCGCTGGCATGCTTCTTGTGTTCCTTGAGCTCCTTCTCGAAGTTTGCCTTTCTTTGACTATACTCCATGATCCCCTTCATGTGGAGGTTCCGAAAGCGGGTGGCCTCCACGGTGGCTTCAGAGTGGCTCTCCCTCAACCTGCGAAGCTCGCCATCCATCTTCTTCGACCTTTTTGTTAAATGAAGAACTTCCTTGTTCAGATGCTGGATCGTGGACTTCAGCAGAATCTCCTCTGATAGGGAAAGTGCTTCGGCAGGACACTGCCATCGGGAGACAAAAACATCAAGGCGCATCCTATTGCAGAAAGAAAAATAAAAAAGGAGGAGGAAGGAAGAGTGGAGGAGCCCTCCATAAGGAGAAATTTAACTTTATTGATTGAATGTTTCTTAAAGACAAAAAAGAAAAGAAAAATTATAGTAAAAGAAAAATACAAGGTTAGAGGTCTTAGACCTCTGAAATAGGAGTTGGGGAGCTCGGTGTCCCTGGAAGGGGGGCTGCGGTGGCAGTAGCAGTGGGAGAAGGATCGGCTTCATCTTCAGATGCCTCACCCAAGAAGCTGAGATCGAGCTCAGAAAATTTCCTGACCACCTTCTCCTGGCAGAGCTCGAATCCTTTGATGAATGCTTCTTGGCCGAACTTGACATTCAGGTCCCTCATCTCTACAGAGGCCTTGAACTCCTCCACCGCAAGAACCCTGGCCTCTGAGACCAGGATCGGGATCTGCTCCGCCAAATTTGCGACCTTGACCTCCGCCTTCCTCACCGTCTCCTCCGAGGTCTGCTTCTCTTTCTCCAAGGCCTGCTTTTCTTTCTCCAGGACCTCTTGGAGGGTAACTACCTCGGCTGCCTTTTCTTTGAGGCGAGCGACTTCGGTCCGGCGACTCTCCTCCACTTGGATGGCGTCCCTCCTCGCCCGATTCATCGCCTCGATATTAGCAAGGAGCTGGTGCCCGATCTGCAAGGGCGGTTAGGAGGTCAGAATGGAGGTCGAGAAGCTAATTAAATGAAGATCTGTTTACCTCGAGAAAGGACCCTAGGGAGTCCCAAACCCGCTGTTCGGGATCGACGCGATCAATCCTCTCGACGACCTCGGGCAGGATGCAGCCATCAATCAACCGCTTTATCAAGTCCCTGTCATTGAAGGGATTCTCCCCCGGCTCTTCTTCGAAACCATGGGGTTCTTCGATGGCGGCCCGACGGCTACTTACCCTGTGGGCCACCGACTTCCTTCTCCTCCCCCTCTCAGCCCCAGGCACCACCTCGATGCGATCCCCTGAGGCGGGAACCTCAGCGGGAGAGCTCCTTGAAGAAGCCCGAGGAGCCAGAGGTTCGACATCCGAAGGAACGTCGATCACGGGGGTCACCTAGGCAAGCACGGTCAAGCTCGTCTCCTCCACTCTGGCCTTCTTTGCTGATCCGGAGGCCGCAGACTTTTCTTTTGTGGGCCTTGAGGCCCCTGGCGAGCATCCGTGCTGCTTCGACGTCCATTTCTAAAAAAAAAAAAAAGAGAAAAAGAAGATCAGTGATGGGGTGAAAAAGGAAGAAGCGACATGCAAAAAAAAAAAAAGAAAAAAAAAAGAGAAGAAGGAAAAAGAAAAAAAGAAGAAGAAGAAAAAGAGAGAGAGAAAAAGAGCGGGAGAAGAGAAAAGGAAAGGAAAGATGGGATACTCGCAGGGTCCAGGGGGCTCAGGCCGATGTTGAACAAAAATTGCTCCTTCAGAAGGTTGGGGAGGGAAGGAGTTGAGTAACCAAGAAGCCTCCGGGCGGCTTGAAGGTCGTCCTCCCCCAGGCTAGGATCCCGACGGACAGAGTCCCTCAGAGAGCCCCAAAGGGGCAATCCCAGCCTCAAAGTTGGGCAGTGGACGAAGAGGTACTTCCCCTTCCAATTGTGGATTGAAGAGGGAGGACCTTTCAGCAACCCCTTCTTGCCAAACTGGGGGGAGATATACCACCAGTCCTTCGTCGAGGGGTGGCGCTTGAAGGTGTAAAAATACCTAAACAAAGAAAGAGATGGCTGGACTTCGACTGCATGACAAAGGGAGAGGAACCCTATCAAAAACCTAAAAGAGTTTGGCACAACAGAAGCTAAAGAAATATCCAAAAAATGGAAAAGGGCGACGATGAAGGGCGGAAGCGGAAGCCGGAGTCCGGTACGGAAGGCCTCCTGGTACAGGCAAAAGCGGCCAGGTGAGGGGGTGCTAGCCTGGTCGGCGAGACCAAGAAGCTCCAGATCGTACTCCAGAGGAACTCCATACTGAACCCTTATCAGTAGGAGTTCATCCGGAGTCAGAGAACAGGGAATGGCACCCAGCGTAAAAATTGGGCGAGGACCAGCCCCAGATGTGGGTTCGTCTACAGTGTGGGGATTCTGGGGGGCTGAGGCAGACGAACTCCCGGAACCACTAGAGGCGGAGGTGCTATAAGATATTTCAAATAAGGACCCTAAAAATCTCGGAGAAATCAGGCGGAACAAGAGGCGAAAGGTTTGCGGGGAACCAAACCAAAGGAATGCGACAGAAGAAAAATGGAGGAAAAGGGGCACCCAAATGACAAGAAAGGGAACGAAAGTTTCGGGACTAACCTAAGTCGCTCCGAAGGATGCAGAAGGTGCGAAGAATGGGATGACTCGAAGGACGCTTAGGGCTAAGGTAGACGCCAAGGAGGGTCAGAGCTCTCGAAGAGAAGACAGACACTGACAGAACTTTCAGGCGGAATGAGGCTTCTAAAGGCGGAAAGGCGGGTTTAAATAGACCCTGGGATCCGGCGCTATAATGATCGCGGATTTCCCCAGGCCGACCCACGCTCGCCACGTGTCCCACTCACCACGGCAGGCGGCTAAAAGTGATTGACAGTTGACAGAGCCATTACTGTGCTGTACCTGGGCCAGAGCTCTAGCGAGAATTCTGAAAGGTCCCTTCGGATCGCCCCGATTTGAAAAGACTCCAGCACGCGTGCATTAAATGCCAGAATATCTGAGGACAATCGTGCACAGGATTCAAGGGGATAACTTCGGCTATGAAAATTTTTCTGTACTTCCTTCATTCGAAACTCGAACTCGAAAGTGGGAGGACTGGTGTTGGGTATAAAATACCTCCCAGTCGAAGTTCGTGATAGGAGCGACCCTCCAGGGATTCTACTGATGTCCGATCTTCGACGACATCTTTCCGAACCTCTCCGACGGTCGAGCCTCCACAACGTTCCCGAGCTCTGCCGACGGATGAACCCCCACCAGTGGGGTCGGACTCACCACGACGGGCGGACTCCACCTAAGTTCGGTGGTGGTCTACCACCTAGAAGACTCCGTCCGGACTCCTACGGGAGCCAGACTTCGTCCCTGACTTTGATCGCAGGTAGACTCCGTCTGGACTCCTATGGGAGCCGGACTTCATCCCCGACTTCAACCGCAAGAAGACTTCATCTGGACTCCTACTAGAGCCGGACTTCACCCCCGACTTTGATCGCAGGTAGACTCCGTCCGAACTCCTACGGGAGCTGGACTTCACCCCCAACTTTGATTGCAGGTAGACTCTGTCCGGACTCCTACGGGAGCCGGACTTCATCCCCGACTTCAACTGCAAGAAGACTCCATCCGGACTCCTACGGGAGCCAGACTTCGTCCCCGACTTCAACCGCAAGAAGACTTCGTCCAGACTCCTACTGGAGCCAGACTTCGCCCCCGACTTTGATCGCAGGTAGACTCTGTCCGGACTCCTACAGGAGCCGGACTTCGCCCCCGACTTTGATTGCAGGTAGACTCCGTCCGGACTCCTACGGGAGCCAGACTTCGCCCCCGACTTTGATCGCAGGTAGACTCCATCCGGACTCCTACGGGAGCCGGACTTCATCCCCAACTTCAACCGCAAGAGGACTTCACCCGGACTCCTACGGGAGCCGAACTTCATCCCCGACTTCAACCGCAAGAAGACTCCGTCCGGACTCCTACGAGAGTCGGACTTCGTTCTCGACTTCAACCGCAAGAAGACTCCGTCCAGACTCCTACGGGAGCCGGACTTCATCCCCGACTTCAACCGCAAGAAGACTTCATCCGGACTCCTACTGGAGCCGGACTTCGCCCCCGACTTTGATCGTAGGTAGACTCCATCCGGACTCCTACGGGAGCCGGACTTCGTCCCCGACTTTGATTGTAGGTAGACTCCGTCCGGACTCCTACGGGAGCCAGACTTCACCCCCGACTTTGATCGTAGGTAGACTCCGTCTGGACTCCTATGGGAGTCGGACTTCGTCTCCGACTTCAACCGCAAGAGGACTTCGCCCGGACTCCTACGGAAGCCGGACTTCGTCCCCGACTTCGGCTGCAGGAAGACTTCATCCAAACTCCTACGGGAGCTGGACTGCGAGCCCCTACTGCAAGCGACCCACTCTGAGTTTCTGCTGCAAACGATCAACTTCAAATTTTTATCACGAGCGGCCTTGGCTGAGACTCCTCGATAAATGATCCCCATCCGGGCTTCTACGGGGATCGGACTCCAACCGAGACCTGGACCCCCTGGCAGGCCGCAGTAACGGCCACGACTCTGCTTCACTTCCTGCAATAGATTTTGTGCGGCTCCATCACTCCCTGGTAGGCCGCAGTAACGGCCATGACTCTACTCCACTTCCTACGACAGATTCTGCACGACTCCATCACTCCATGGCAGACCATAATAATGGCCACGATTCTGCTCCACTTCCTGCGATGGATACCACGCAGTTCCTCCACCCTCTGGCAAGTCGCGACAACGGACGCCGCTCCACTCCCCGCAACAGACTCCATGTGGCATGTCCCAGTGATGGCCACGATCCCACTCCACTACTCTTCGCAACAAACTCCTCCTGACCCTAGGCAGCCCACTGCCAAATGGTTACAGACATCGCTATCAGTCTGTTGCCCCCTCCGCCTATAAAAGGGAGACCCCAGATATGTTATTCTCTAAGCTCTAATTTTCTATCTCAAAACTCTGTTAAAATTTTCGTTCGAGCACTCCATTCTTGTTGAGGCAGAGAACTGACTTGAGCGTCGGAGGGTCTTGCCGGAGCAACCCCAACTCCAGTTTAGACTTCTTTTGCAGGTCCCGGCGGCGACTGCGACTCCCTCGACTCCAGCTTCTCCGACGTAGGCAGATTTTTGCACCAACAGGATGAATTATGTAGAAACTATATCCACATGGGTTCTAAGGATGTTGTTCTACACATTCGATCTATCCGACCGTCGGATACCATTGCTAAATAGTTACTTCGATTGGTACAGAAATTTATTTCTATACTACCAACTTAGGTTTGGACCTATGAGGTCATACATATTAGAGTTCATGATCCGATCAGATGGTTGATCAATGATTAAGAATCATTCTAGGGTTAAACGATCAATGAGATTAACATTTAACCTAGTGCAAGTGTTGCAGGAGGATCGATTAGTAATTTGATTGCTAATTGGCTTAATTTGATTAAGCCAATAGACTGAGATTAAGTTTAATTGAATATAATTTAATTATATTTAGTTTGGGCTTGATTGGATCAAGTTTAATTGGTTTATTGGATAAGCCAAGTGTAAGAAAAACTAGTCCTAGTTCAAATAGGACTTAGGTCAACCTAATTTCTAATTTGATTAAAAAATTAAATTAGATTTAAATCTAATTTAATCTGATTAAATTAGGCTTTTAATTAGATTAAAACCTATTTTAATTAGATTGATTTATTTTTGGTTTGAGAAATCAAATTTGAACAAGTCATAGATTTAATCCTAGTAAGACTAGGATTCCACCTTGCACCACCATAACCCCCCACGCCCATTCTCTCTTATCCCATGCCCACTCTCTCTTATTTTGTGTGATAAAACCCTCTCTCCCAGGTCTTCATGCATGTCCAAAACTTTTTACTCTTTCTCTCTTATATGGAATGTGGTTGTGGATCAAGTCAAAGTAGGAATTAGTTTGGATTTCAAATTCTATGAGATAGAGTTTTAGGAAACCAAAACTCTTTCCTTATGGCACTGATTTTATCCAAATTTTTTTAAAAATTTTATAGCTTTTATGATGCATAATATGTTCCCTTTGCTGGTGGTCCATGGTAGAAAAATAAGGAGGGAACGCCCAAGAGTTGGGCACCCCTTGTCTTGCCTTGTTTGGATAATCTTTGACTAGGTATTTGATCTAGATAAGGATTCTTCATATCTCTCTATTTAAAATAAATTCTTTTATAAAATTTTTGTGAATTATAAAGCATTGAGAGACCATTGGGGGGTCCAAAAATCAAGGAAAAAGAGTCTTGGGGTATGGAGATCTAATAGATACAAAACTAGGTGTCTGGGTAAGAGCAAAGAGAAGAACAAGAGGGTCTTCTTCTAGAGTTGCTGGGTTCATCTCTTCCCTTCCTCCATCTATAAGTTTTCTGAGAGTGTCTCATCTAAAACTCCTTCTCCTACTTCTCATCTTTGAAAGAGTCCAAATCAAGAAGCAGGAGGCATCGATCGATCATCGAAGAAGGATTAGTGCAGTACTAGCATACTGTACTGATTTCCTGGACTAGGACTTCTTATCATGATTCATGGGCTCGTGTGGACGACTCTTAGAGGCTGAATGTATGTGCAGCTTGCAACATCATCCTCAAACTCAGATCAGCAAAGTTAGAACATCTAACTTACAAGGTAATAGATCTGATCTATTATATTTTACATACATTAGATGTAGTATAGAAACATGTTGATATGATCAACATGTAGTTCTTGCTCTTTATATTTTAATTTTTGATTTAATACTATATAATAATCATGTAATAAAATTTTAGATCTAAGAATTTTATAATTTTATAAAATAAATTTTGATTTATTTTAGTCTTCCACTATCTGATCTTGAAAAAGTTTCAAGATCTAACCCTGAAACCCTAGATCTGGTTCCTTCAATTGGTATCAGAGCCTAGGTTATTTATTACATGATTATTAATACATACTTAGATTATTTCTTAGATTAGATTTAATTTATAATCTGATTGTTAAATATAATATTAAAATTTTTAGATCAATCACGAACTGTAGGTTGTCCTGCTGTAAGGTTTTTCTCTTACAATGTAAAGGTTGTCCTAGTTCGTGTAGATCTATCTTTAATCATAAATTTGTTAGATATGATCTAAATTAAATTTATGATTTATTAGATTTAAAAAATATTTAAATCTAAAATAAAATCTTTTTGTTAATAATTTTTGTGCAAAGAACCATCATATATTTGTCTGAAAAATTTATGCAGTTTAAAGTTAAAATTATTTCAATTATATGAACCTGTTTAGATTAGATCTAAAGTAGTTTCATACTTTTTTTTACTTGCATTTTGATTATGAATCAAATATGTAACTTGGTTAGTAGAACCATGTTGTAAAAATATTTTACAAACATGAAAATTATTTTTGAAAAATCGAACCCCAACCCTCAGCCCAAAACTTAATTGAGATTTAAGAAGTTGTTTGATTAGGTTCTAGGATTGTGAATTGAAGAATCTAAGACACAAACCATAACACATTGAGTTAATGGGTTAGTGAGAATTAGGTCCATTAATTGGGTTAGACCTAAGGTTAAGTTAAAGATGGACTTAATTAGAGAATTGACTAAATCTAACTAATTGTTGTCTTAGATTAGGTCAAGAATTCTCTAGATCAATTACAATAGTTGTAGTTGGTCAAGTCCATATCTTTAACGAGAACCAAATGGACTTGATTCTTGGCTAAGCGGTCTAGATGAGCTGTTAGGTTGATCTAATTGAAACTAATTAAATCAGTTGGTGTCTAAGGTAAACTAGATCGGAGATTTTTAATTGGCAGCCTGCTTACCTGATCATTTTTTATGGTGTCTAAGGCAAGCTTTAGCAGATCCTCCCACTGATCGAACTTACCTGATCTCTTGGTGAAATTATGTTTTGATCGGATCACTTGACTATTTGAGCTGACCCATGTCAGCTAGATAAATCAATGTGACTGATTTAGATGCTCCTAGACCAGCCCTTTTAATGGTCTCCCTTAAGCTGACTTGGTGAAGCCAGTGGGAGGATCATGATAAGCTGGTTCATCTGACCTCATCCTCTAAATCAATTAAATCTTCTAAAATTATTAGATCCTTAAAAATAAAATAGTTATGATGATAACTAGATCATACTCTCCCATTAAGTGGATGATAATGGATCTATCAGTTGGATAATCATTGGAGGCCCAAAGGCCCGGTGCTTATCGACTGATGAAATTATCATTCATAATATGATTTCTTGACTACATCTTTCTAAATAGTGGTTAGGTTAGCCAACCAAAATTGAACCTAATCATTCATTAGCTAGATGGGTCAAGTATGGTCATGTTAATGGTTGGACCTAACTAGACCTTTTCAATGGAGGCCAAAGCCTACTGATTAGGGACTGGGGCAAAAAATAAAATTACTAAAAATTATTTAGAGAAATAATTGATTATGAACCTACCCTTAGATGTATATGGGTTGGTCAACCAAAGTTGGGCTTGTGTGCAGTCTAAGTGGATTTTAGTACCCACTAAGAAATTAGGGTAATTCTTCGAATTGGAGGTAGAGGCTATCAATTTGAATAAAATAGTGAGAGAAATCTTTTGATTAAAGTTCAAATCTTTAGATTTAATGAATCAATTACTAATTAAGTAATGATTTTTTTTAGAGCAGATATGGCCACTTTCCTATTGCTTCGATTATTGTTGGACAATGATAAGTTGGTGGGATCCAACTTCGGTAGCTGGTATCAAAAGTTGAAGATAGTCCTGGAGCATAAACGGATTCTATATGTGATAACGGATCCTGCACCTGAGGAGCCAGCTGCCAATACATGTGGAACAGTCAGAGACACTTATCAGAATTGGCTCAATGATCGGACTACAGTGCGCTGCATCATGCTGGCTGCTATGAGTGATGAGTTCAGTCATAGATTTGAGATGACTCAACCAAAGGACATGCTTCAAGTATTGGAGGATGCCTTTGGCACACCCGATGATGTGGAGAGGCACAAGACTAGTTGTGCCATCTTCAATGCTAAAATACGAGATGGTGCCTCTGTCACTGATCATGTATTGTACATGATCGAGCTAATGGAGCATTTGAGCAAGCTCGGCTTTCCCTTGCATGAGCAGCTTGGGAAAGATGCAATACTGAACTCGCTGCTCAAGTCTTATCTCCCATTCTTCACTCATTATAGAATGACAAAGTCTGAAGTAAACTACTACGGGTTACTGGTGTTACTTCAAAACTTTGAGAAGGATCACCAACTCCACAAGGAGTCGGTGAACTTAGTGGGAGGTTCATCTTCTGGTTCTTGACCCTTTAAGAAAGGGAAGAAGAATAAGAAGAAGAAAGTGAAGAAGGTGCAAGTTCAGGCTGGGACATCAGTGCAGGGCCAGACCAGAAAGATCAAGCCCGATAAGAGTCAAGCTGAATGCTTCTTTTGCAAGAAGCAGAGGCATTGGAAGAGGAACTATCCTCAGTACATTATCTCCCTGGACCCGAACAGGCAAAGAAAGAAGTAAGTTGTTGCTGGGCAAGGTATTTATATGATAACTCCTTACAATTTCTCTATTTGTGATATAACTGATTGGGTATTGGATATCGGTAGCCCTTATCATATTTGCAATTCGTTGCAGGGGTTGCAGGTCAGTAGGAGATTCGAGCAAGGCGAGAGGTTCCTGAACGTTGGAGATGGAAGGCCAGTTTCAGTTCTAGTATTAGAAATCTTGAAACTTGTATTTGAGTCCCATACCGTTGTTCTTAATGATTGTCATTTCTATCCCAGTTTCTTTTTAAATATTATTTCTATAGGCCTTCTGGCCAAAAATGATTATGAAGTTTCAATAAAGAAACAAGTTTGTAATATCATTATGAATGGTGTTACTATTTTTTGTGGATATTTGAATAATGGTGTGTATATGTTATCACAACCTGTTAACATAGTCTATTCCACTGGCAAGCACCCTAAATTAGATAGTGTATTAGATATCTACTTATGGCACTATAAGCTAGGTCATATAAACAAGAATAGGATAAACAGGTTGACTCAAGAGAAAATCTTCGAAGTCAGTGATTGTGAATCACTTCCAACTTATAAATCCTGTCTTCTTGATAAAATAACCAAGTCACCTTTTACTGAAAAAGGTGAGAGAGCTATTGAGCTCTTAGGCCTAGTACATACTGATATATGTGGGCCCATGAGCACAAGTGCTAGAGGTAGATATTTCTACTTCATCACTTTCACGGATGATCTATCCAGATATGGATATGTCTATCTGATGAAATATAAGTCGGATTCATTTGAAATGTTCAAACGATTCCAAAATGAAGTAGAAAAATAAACTGAGAAGAGTATTAAAACTCTTTGGTCTGACCGAGGAGGAGAATACCTTTATGGTGAGTTTCTTACATATCTAAAAGAGAATAGAATTCTCTCCCAATAGACTCCTTCAGGAACACCATAACATAATGGTGTGTCTGAAAGGAGAAATCAGACTCTATTAGATATGGTCCGATTCATGATGGGTTTTGCCAGCTTGCCGATATCCTTCTGGGGATATACACTCGAATCGGCCTGTTATCTGTTAAATAGGATTCCAAGTAAGTCTGTAATTAAGACTCCATATGAGATATGGACAAGGCGTAAGCCAGCATTTTCACACCTTAGGGTCTAGGGGTGCCCGACCTATGTCAAACAGTTAGTTACAGATAAACTTAGACCTAGGTCTAACAAATGCACATTCATAGGGTACTCCAAAGAAATCAAAGA
Source organism: Elaeis guineensis (assembly GCF_000442705.2). Taxonomy (NCBI): domain Eukaryota; kingdom Viridiplantae; phylum Streptophyta; class Magnoliopsida; order Arecales; family Arecaceae; genus Elaeis; species Elaeis guineensis. The sequence continues at coordinate 51,870,725 of NC_026002.2, forward strand.
ATATTTTTTCTACCATGCTGATGAACAAAAGGTGTTCGTCAGCCTTAAGGCAACCTTTTTAGAAAAAGAGTTGGTGAAGGAACTGTTGCCTCTAAGGTTGAACTTGATGAAGTTCAACAGGTAGAAGGACCGACACCAATAGCTGAACCTGAGTCAGATTTGATTAGATCAGATCTGAAGCCCAATGTACCTGCACCATTAAGGCGATTCGATGAAGTACCACATCAACTGGACAGATACTATGGTTTCTTGGTCTGGGACGGTGATCCCATCAAACTTGATGAGAACGATGAGGATCCGATCACCTATATGGATGCAATGCAGAGATCTGATTTTGAGAAATGGCTTGAAGCCATGCAATCCAAAATGGAGTCCATGAAGGTCAACGATGTATGGATATTGGTTGACCCACCTGAAGGGGTTAAACCCATTGGGTGTAAATGGGTCTTCAAAAGGAAGAGGGGCACAGACGGAAAGATGAAGACCTATAAAGCCCATCTGGTTGCTAAAGGATATCGTCAACGTTATGATGTTGACTATGATGAGACGTTCTCTATTGTGGCAATGCTCAAATTCATTCAGATAATGCTTGCAATAGCTGCCCATCTGAATTATGAGATCTGACAGATGGATGTAAAGATAGCTTTCTTGAATGGAGAGCTGATCGAAGAGATGTATATGATACAACCTGAGGAGTTTACATCCACAGATGAGTCCAAGGTGTACAAGCTTCAGAGATCCATTTATGAATTGAAGTAAGCTTCTTAGAGTTGGAACATGTGTTTTGATAAGGTGATCAAAATGTATGGCTTCGTTAAGAATAGAGAAGAGTCCTGCATCTATAAATGGGCAAATGGTCCAGTTGTGGTATTTCTTATCTTGTACGTGGATGATATTCTCTTAATCGAAAATGACATCCCCACACTATATGGAATAAAAGTTTGGTTGTCATCGTAGTTCTCCATGAAGGACTTGGGTGAAGCATCCTACATTCTAGGGATGAAGATCTATAGGGATAGATCTAAAAGGATGCTTGGGTTATCCCAGTCTACGTACATAGACACTGTGCTGAAGAGGTTCAGCATAAAAAATTTTAAGAAAGGCTATCTACCGATAAGCCATGAAATTTCTCTCTCTAAGAAGGATTGTCCAACAACTACTTAAAAGAGAGCGTATGAGTAGAGTCTCATATGCTTCGGTCATGGGATCTATCATGTACGCCATGATATGTACAAGGCTAGATGTGGCATACTCACTAGGAGTAGTGAGTAGATACCAATCTGATCTTGGAGAAAACCACTGGAAAGTGGTTAAAGCCATCCTTAAGTATTTGAGAAATACTAAGGACTAATGGTTGGTTTATAGCGAGTCAGATCTGAAACTTGTGGGGTTCACAGACTCCAACTTTCAATCTGACCATGATGACTGCAGAAGCATGTCGGGTTATATCTTTACTCTGAATAGTGGAGCAATTTGCTGGAAGAGTTTCAAGCAGCATACTGTAGCAGACTCTATTTGTGAGGTAGAGTACATCGCAGCATCGGATGCTGCGAAGGAAGCTGTGTGGCTGAGAAAATTCATCACCGAGCTCGGAGTAGCACCCTCCCTCGATGGTCTGATCCTGCTCTACTGCGACAGCACTGGTGTCATAGCTTAGGCAAAGGAACCCAAAGCACACCAACGGACGAAGCACATTTTACGCTGCTTCCAACTGGTTTGAGAGATCATAGATTGAGGTGACGTCGACCTTCAAAAGATTGACGGAAAGGAGAACCGGGCCAACCCCTTCACTAAAACCCTGACAATAAAGAAGTTCGACAACCACAAGTCAAAGATGGATATTAGATACTATGTCGAGTGACTTTAGGACAAGTGGGAGTTGTTGAAAAATATGTTCCAAAAGTCAATCGTCAGCCTGTTGACGGTTGAGCAACCTTGTATTGTAATTAATTTGTTAATAAATAAAATATATTTTTAATATTTTTATTATAAGTTTTCATCTTCTAATGAACTCCATCGTTATGATGAAGTCCTTAGGACTATTTAGGTTCGATAAAGAGAAGATTTATCGATTAGTCCTTAAAATTGTTCACGATCAAATGATAGGCTGTTAATAAGGATGACAGCCTCTATCGAGCATAGGTCACTGTAGGCCATATGGGTTGGTTGTCCTCTTAATCAAGGAGTGTGGAGATACTGGTATGGCATACAGATGAGATGTAAGGATATATCATCATTGAATGTGACCAACTCCAGAGCATTCTGCTATCGAGAATGTCTCTGATGGGATATAGGTATAAGTGTCCCTTAGACCTGAGATCGCCTCAGTGATTTGTAAGCAACTCACTATGCTTTAGTACTGGACTAACTAAATTTTTAATTCAGTGATGGAAGGCTTCTGGGCACAGTCAAGTACTTGTGAAGTCAGAGTGTGATCGAGATGGGATTGACCACTCCAAGAGTTGGAGAAGAATGAGTCACTATATTTCAATTTAGCAAAACCTTGGCCAGGGTAATCCATCAGATGGATTTGATATTTTGAAATACAATGTGGACAACCTGATTAGAGTTGATAGTTGAACTCTGAGGTGTCCTATGAGCATTTTGGTCAAGGAGATGAATTATATGAAAACTATATCCACATGGGTTCTAAGGATGTTGTTCTACACATTCGACCTATCCGACCGTCGGGTACCATTGCTAGATGGTCACTTTGATTGGTATAGAAATTTATTCTTATGCTATCAGCTAAGGGTCGGACCTATGAGGTCACACACATTAGAGTTCATAATCCGATCGGATGGTTGATCAACGATTAAGAATCGTTCTAGGGTTAAATAATCAATACGATTGACATTTAACCTAGTGCAAGTGTTGTAGGAGGATCGATTAGCAATTCGATGCTAATTGGCTTAATTTGATTAAACCAATGAGCTGAGATTAAATATAATTGAATATAATTTAATTAGATTTGGTTTGGGCTTGATTGGATCAAGTCCAATTAGTTTATTGGATAAGCCAAGTGCAAGGAAAAACTAGTCCTAGTTCAAATAGGACTTAGGTCAACCTAATTTCTAATTTGATTAAAAAATTAAATCAGATTTAAATCTAATTTAATCTGATTAAATTAGGCTCTTAATTGGGTTAAAACTTATTTGAATTAGGTTAATTTGGTTTTGGTTTGATTTGGTTTGAAAAACCAAATTTGAACAAGTCATAGATTGAACTTAGTAAGACTAGGATTCCACCTTGCGCCACCTTAGCCCCCCACGCCCACTCTCTCTTATTTTATGCAAAAAAACTCTCTCTCCTAGGTCTTCACACATGTCCAAAACTTTTCACTCTTTCTCTCTTACATGGAATGTAGTTGTGGATCAAGTCAAAGTAAAAATTAGTTTGGATTTCAAATTCTATGAGATAGAGTTTTAGAAAACCAAAACTCTTTCCTTATGGTACTGATTTTATTCAATTATTTTTTGAAATTTTTATAAATTTTATGGCATATAATATACACCCTTTGCTGGTGGTCCACGGTAGAAAAAGAAGGAGGAGATGCTCAAGAGTTGGGTGCCCCTTGTCTTGCCTTGTTTGGATAATCCTTGACTAGGTATTTGACCTAGACAAGGACTCTTCATATCTCTCTATTTAAAATAAATTTTTTTATGAAATTTTTATAGATTATAGAGCATTGAGAGACCTTTGGGGTATCAAAAAATCAAGGAGAAAGAGTCTTGGGGTATGGAGATCTAGTAGACACAAGACTAGGTGTCTGGGTTAGAGCAAAGAGAAGAAGAAGAGGGTCTTCTTCTAGAGTTACTGTGTTCATCTCTTTCCTTTCTCCATCTATAAGTTTTGTGAGATTGTCTCATCTAAAACTCCTTCTCCTACTTTTCATCTTTGAAAGAGTCCAAATCAAGAAGAAAGAGGTATCTGATCGACCATCGAAGAAGGATCAGCATAGAACTAGCATACTGTGCTGGTTTCCTAGATTAGGACTTCTGATCGTGATTCGTGGGCTCGTGTGGATGACTCCTAGAAGTTGGATGTATGTGTGGCTCGCAATATCATCCTCAAGTTTGGATTAGCAAAGTTAGAACATCTAACTTGCAAGGTAATAGATCTGATCTATTATATTTTACTTACATTAGATATAGTATAGAAATATGTTGATATGATCAACATGTAGTTCTTGCTCTTTATATTTTAATTTTTGATTTAATACCATGTAATAATCATGTAATAGAATTTTAGATCTAAAAATTTTCTAGTTTTATAAAATAAATTTTGATTTATTTTAGTCTTCCGCTGCCTGATCTTGAAAAAGTTTCAAGATCTAACCCTGAAACCCTAAATCTAGTTCCTTCAAGGATGTCATGAATCAACACCAAAATCTCTTTTTGATATCCCTACAAATTCTAAAAAAATTATTAAGATGTAAATAAGAAATATAAAGTCTCACATACCAAAAGATTTCTCAAGAAAAATAAGAAAAAAATAATATAGCTCTAAAAATATACTATATATAAAAAATCTCTTTCCTAGTATGCATCTTATCTCTAATTCAGATTGCATTCGAATTAGGCAAGAGATAATATTATGACTCATCAGCTATAGCCAACCACCCTTATTAGATCCTCTCATATGATGCCAAAAATCACAATCCAAATCTAATTAGATATGGAGAAATTGATATGGATCTAGATGTGGTGCAAAAGATAAGGATAGAATCTTAGTCTGACTTGGACTCTTCATTTCTAATTCAATTCTAATCCAAATCAAATTTGGATTGAAACTACTGATAGAAATGAATCTAATTCAATTATAAATTTAAACATCTCATCAAATTTCTAATACAATTAGGAATTAGTTGAATCCAAACTCTGATCGAATCAGAATCAAATTTCTCTTGTGATCGGGTTTGATCATATCAATCCCAATCTGAGTCGAACTAAATCTAATTCAATTAGACTTATTCTAAAGCTCTTTACTCAATCAAATTAAGTCAATTAGTAATCTAATTACTAATTAATTTTTTATAAATGATAGAGTTTCAACCTCAGTGGGACTCTCCCATAGAGTCCTAGTCCAAGTAGGACTCTTCAACAGAGTCACAATCCAATTGGACTCTTCAGCTACCAGAACTGACCAAATCTTCTAATGCGTGTGACCCTATAGGTTCGAACTTAAGTCGATAGTATAAAAATAACTTTCTATACCAATCGATGTAACCATCTAGCAATGATGACCCGATGATCGGATAAGTCAAAGTGTTGCAAAGCAACCTTCTAGAACCTACTAGCGTATGGTTACCGAATAATTCATCCCTTTAACCCAAATGCTCAAGGTGACTTAAAATTTAATTGTCAACCATAATTAAGTCAACCATATTGTATTTCAACCTTTCAAATCTATCTCATGGATTATCCTGACTAAGATTTTGCTAAATTGAAATACACTGATGCATATCTCCTACCAATTTAGAGGGGTCAATTTCATCTTGACTCACACACCGACTTGATAAGTACTTGACTCACCTAGTATTCTTTCATCACTAAGTTAGAAACTCAGATAGTTTAGTATTAAAGTATAGTGAATTGCTTATAAGTCACCGTGGTGGTCTCAGATCGGAGGGACACTTATACCCATACCTTTCATAAGCTACTCTTGACAGTAAAGTACTCGGCACATGATCACGTTCGATGCGAATGTACTCCTATATTCTATCTACATGTCATAACAGTATCTCCACACTCTTTTGTTAAGAAGACAACCAACTCGTATGGCATATAATGACCTACACTTGATATCGCTATTGTTCTAGTAATAGCGTATCATTTGGTTGCGAATAATTTTAAGAACTTAACAATAAATCCTCCTTTATCGATTAATACATATAGTCCTAAAGACTTCATTACAACACAAGAGTTCAAAGATGATCAATTTGTAATAAAAATATCAAATAACTTTTATTAATAAAAATTTATATACAGTTTATAAGATGAGCACAATCGTCTAACGATTGGCTTTGGGACACATTTCCCAACAACTCCCACTTGGACTAAAGCCAATCAGTACAGTATCGTATACCCATCTTTGATTTGTGATTATCAAACTCTTTGATTCTGAGAGCTTTAGTAAATAAGTTGGTCAGGTTCTTCCTTCCATCGATCTTCTAAAGGTCGATGTCACCTCGATCCACGATCTCCCAGATAAGATGATAACGGTACAGAATATGTTTAGTGTGCTAATGGAATCTCGGCTCGTTGGCTTGAGCAATGGCTCCAGTATTGTCACAGTATAACAAGATAGGACCATCAACAGAGGGTGCCACTTTGAGCTCGTCAATAAACTTCCGTAACCATACAGCTTCCTTCGCAGCATCGAATGCCGCGATATACTCTACTTTGCAAACAGAGTCTGCCACAGTATTCTGCTTGAAACTTTTTCAGCAGATTGCTCCACTATTTAGGATAAAAATATAACCTAAACACTCTTACAATAGTCATGGTCTGACTGAAAGCTGGAGTCGATGAACCCCATAAGTTTTAAGTCAGTTTCACCATACACAAGCCACTGATCCTTAGTATTTCTTAAATACTTAAGAATGATCTTTACGACCTTCCAGTGGTTTTCTCCTAGATCAGACTGGTATCTACTTACTACCCCTAATGAGTATGCCATATTTGGTCTCGTATATGTCATGGCGTACATAATAGAACCCACTGCCGAAGTATATGAAACTCTACTCATACACTCTCTCTCTTGAGGAGTTATCGGATAATTTTCTTTCGAAAGAGAAATTCTTTAGCCTATCAGAAGATAGTCTTTCTTGAAATTTTTCATGCTGAACTGTTTCAGCATAGTATCTATGTACGTGGATTGGAAGAGTCTGAGCAGCCTCTTAGATCTATCCCTATAGATCTTTATCCCTATGATGTAGGCTATTTCTCCCAGATCTTTTATGAAAAATTATGACGATAGCCACACTTTTATTACCTATAATGCAGGGATGTAATTAATATGATAGAATGAAAATTTGACTAATTAGTCATATATTTCTATTAAAAAAATATTTATTAGAAAATAGAATTCTATTAATTCTATTTAGTCATATCTAGTTCTATATTATTAGTTATATCTAATGATATATATATAATGATATAGATATAACAATAGAACTATGAATATGAACTATATAGTTCATATTAAATTTATAGCTAATAGCCCTAAGCTAAGATCCAGCAGTTTCCTGAATTCCTATACACTATTTCTATTTGTTATACTATTTCTATTTTTATTCTCGATTAAGAGAATGTCATCCACATACAACACAAGAAATACAATTATCGAACTATTTGCCCACTTATATATGCAGGGTTCCTCTCCATTCCTAATGAAGCCATACGTTTTGATCACCTTATCAAAACGTATGTTCTAACTCCGAGATGCTTACTTTAATCCATAAATAGATCTCTAAAGCTTGCACACCTTGGACTCATCTATGGATATGAACCCTTCAGGTTGTATCATATACACCTCTTCGTTCAGCTCTCTATTTAGGAAAGCTATCTTCACATCCATTTGTCAGACTTTATAGTTCAGATATGCTGCTATCGCAAGCATGATCTGAATGGATTTGAGCATTGCCACACAAGAAAATATCTCATCATAGTCAATACCATAATGCTGATAATAACTCTTGGCAACCAAATGGACTTTATAGGTCTCCATCTTTCTGTCTGTGCTCCTCTTCCTCTTGAAGACCCACTTACACCCTATAAGCTTTACCCCTTCAGGTGGGTCAACTAATGTCTATACATTATTGATCTTCATGGATTTTATTTTGGATCTCATGGCTTCAAGCCATTTATCAGAGTCAGATCTCTACATTGCATCCATATAGGTGATCGGATCCTCATCGTTCTCATTGAGTTTGACAGGATCTCCATCTCGGATCAAGAAACCTAAGTATCTATCTGACTGATGCGGTACTCTATCGGATCGTCTTAAGGATGTTTATTCATTGGACTCTAGGTTTGATCTTATCAAATTCAATTCAGATTCAATCATTGGTGTCGGTTCTTCTACCTATCGAACTTCATCAAGCTCGATTTTAGAGGTACTTATTCCTTCACTAAGGAATTGTTTTTCCAAAAAATGTGCCTACTGCTGACAAACATCTTTTGTTCAGCAGACAGGTAAAAGTAATATTCTCTTGTTTCCTTGAGGTACCCTACGAAATTACACTTATCGGACTTAGGACTGAGCTTGTCAGTTTGTAAAACATAAGCTAGACACCCACAGATCCTAAAGTAAGAGAGGTTCGGCCTATGTCCTGACAATATCTCATATGGTGTCTTACTAATTGACTTGCTCAGAATATTATTGAGCACAAAATAGGCTGTTTCAAATGCATATCCCCAAAAGGAGATCGACAGAGTTGCAAATCCCATCATGGATCGAACCATGTCCAACAAGGTTCGATTCCTCTTTTCTGAGATGCCATTATGTTGTGGTATCCCTAGAGGGGTCCATTAGGAGAAAATCTCATTCTCTCCTAGATATGTCAGAAATTCACTGGAAAGGTATTCACCTCCTCGATCAGACTGAAAAATTTTAATACTTTTTTCAGTTTATTTCTCTACTTCATTACAGAATCATTTGAATATTTCAAATGATTCGGACTTGTGTTTCATCAAGTAGATGTATCCATACCTAGATAGGTCATCTGTGAACGTGATAAAGTAGCTATACCCTCCTTGGCACATGTGCTCATGGGTCCACATACATCGATATGTATCAGACCCAGCACATCACTGGCTCATTCACCTTTTTCAGTAAAAGATGACTTGGTCATCTTTCCAAGCAAACAAAACTCACAGGTTGGTAACGATTCATAATCGTGTTTGTCAAGAATTTTTTCTTGAGCCAACCTGTTTATCTTATTCCTGTTGATATGACCTAGCCTACAATGCCAAAGGAAGGCATCTGCGACATCATCTATTCTACGGCATTTATTTGAAATGTACATTATATTAGGCCTAGATACAATATAGATACCATTGTTCAACTGTCCACATAAAATTGTAACACCATTCAAAATGATATCATAAAAGTTTTTCTTTATTGATATTTCATAATTTGAATTGGCCAAAAGGCCTATAGAAATAATATTTAAAAGAAAACTAGGACAGTAATGACACTCATTAAGAACAATATACTGATACTCGAATACAAGCTTGATGATTCCTAAAGCTAGAACTGGAACTAATCTTCTATCTCCAACATTCAAAAATCTCTCACCTTCTCCAAATCTCCTAGTGACCTAAAGACCCTGCAATAAATTGCTAATATGAATAGAAATTTCAGTATCTAATACCCAAATCATTGTATCTATAAGAGAGAAGTTACAAGGTGTTATCACATAAGTACCCTGTCCAGCAACTGATTGCTTCTTCTTTGGCCTGTTCAGATCAAGAGAAGTGATATACTGAGGATAATTTCTCTTCCAGTGACCCTGCTTCTTGCAAAAAAAATATTCTGCCTGACTTTGATCAGCCTTGAACTTGGGTTTCTGGGATTGACTCCCAGCACCAGGCACCTTCTTATTCTTCTTCTTTTTCTCTTTCTTAAAGGGATGATGACTACCCAAAAAAAATCCTCCCACTAGATTCACTATCTCCTTGTGGAGCTGATGATCTTTCTCAAAAGTCTGTAGTAACCCCAACAGACTGTGGTAGTTGACTACAGGCTTCGTCATTCTGAAATGATCAAGGAATGGCGGTAGGACTTTGGAGGAGAGTTCAGGATCGCATCTTTCCCTAGCTGTTCATGCAAAAGAAGTTGAGTTTGCTTAATTTTTCAATCTGCTCGATCATATATATTACATGATTGATAATAGATGCATCCTCCCTCATCCAGGCATTGAAAATGGTGCAACTAATCTTGTGCCACTCAACGTCATCAGGAGTACCAAAGAAATTTCTCAACACTTGAAGTATTTTCTCTAGCTAAGCTTCTTCAAACTTTCGACTGAACTTGTCATTCATGGAGGCCTGCATGATGCAACGAACCATGGTGTGGTCATTGAGCTACTTCAAATAAGTATCTCGAACCGCTCATCGGGTGTTAGGAGCAGGCTCCTCAGGTGTCGGATCTGTTATCACATAAAGAATCCGCTCGTCTCTAGGATAATCTTTAATTTTTGATGCCAATTATCAAAATTTAATCCGATAAACTTCTCACTGTCCAACAGTGATCGGAGTGATAAGTTTGAGGCCATATCTACACACACAAAGAAAGAACAAAACCTCATTAGTATATGAATTTATTAATCTTAAAGATTTGGATTTTAGTCTAAAGGTCCTTCCACTATTTTATATGAATTGGTAGCCTCTACCTCCAATTCGAAAAGTTACCTTAATTCTTTAGTGGGTACTAGAATCCACACAAACTACATATAGGCCCGAAGATGGCTCGATCAATCCATATGCACCTATAGGTAGGTTCTCAATCAATTATTTCTCCAAACAACTTTTAGTATTTAATTTAGCCCCAGATTTCATTTCAATAGGTAATGGGTCTCCACTGAAAGTTTCAGTTAGGTCAAACCATTAACATGAACCTACTCAGTGATTCTACCTAAGAGTGATCGGGCCCGAGAATAGCTCAGTCAACCCAATCATCATCAGATAGTTCATCAGAGTCATCATATGATGAATGATAATTCTATCATTCAGAGAGAACATCAGACGGATGGTGCCTGCAATGTCAATCAGAAATAATGGATCCATTATCACTCATCTTAATGGGAGGCTATGATTTAGTTATCACCATAACCAACTCATTTTAAGGACCTAATAATTTAAAAGATTTAATCGATTTAGAGAAGAGAGAAGAGAAGAAAAGATCAATCAGTAGACCATAATCCTCCCACTGACTTCATCAAGTCACTGAATCGGGTTAGGTCATGCTGATTGAACTGGCACCTAGATCAGTCACACTGATCAACCTTAATAGCATGGGCTAACTCGAATCACTTAGCAATCTAATCAAAAATCTAGTTTACCAAATTGACCAGGTAAGTGAGATCGATGGGAGGGTCTGCTAAGCTTGCCTTAGACATCATCGAAATGGTCAGGTAAGAAGCTCCCAATTAAAAACTATCGGTCGAAATGCCAAACTTATCTTAGACACCAATTGGTTAACTAGTTTTAATTTGACCAACCTAATGATTCAAGTTTAATCACTGAGCCACAATCAAGGTCCATTTGGTCTAATCAAAGATATGGACTTAATCATCTACAACTATTGTACTAGAAAAATCCTGATTAATCTAATTCAATATTTGATTAGACTTAATCAATTTTTCTACATAGTCAATCAATTCTTTGATTCTAACCTTACATCTAATCCAATTAGAGAGAAGGATTTGATTTGAGCTAACCTATGCCCTATATTTTATGCAATGTCATTAGATCTAAATCACAATTCTAGATCTAATCAGTTTGATACTTAATTCTCAATTAAGTTTTGCATCAACATGGTTAATATTTCAAAAATAATTTTTCATGTAAACTTTTTACATCAAGTCATAAAATCTTTTAGATCAACCTAAATTTTTTATGATTTTAGATCAAAATAATTTTGACTAAATAAGATTAGGTGTAACTAACTATCTTCGCAACTTGCATCACATACAACAACACCTAGAGTTTTAAGATCTAGGATTTTACAAGAAAGTAAGTTTTTTCTTTTCACTTTCTTCTTCATGGGACCTCACAGTGGCACCCCTACAAGCTATGAAGAGCACCCCATTGAATGGGAGGAGAGAGTCATCAAACCCTACTTACTCCTATAACTAGACGGCCTAATGATTACCCAATCCGAGTACTTTGTTACTCAGGATATCTAATCTAAATAAATAAAAATCAGATCTAAAAATAAATTACTTTAGATCTAATTTAAATAATAAATAATTAGATCTAATAATAAAAAATTAGATCTAAAGTCATATTAATTCATATCAAAACAACCTGACTCTGATATCAATTGAAAAAAATTTATGGTAGTGCAGTACATGCAATTAAAAAATTTTATACAGTGAAAATAATAGATTAAATAATTTAATCCTAATTATATGTATAATACCTAATCTTAGACTATCACATCAAGATCTTTGATATAAAAAATATATACTTTAGATCTAAAAATAAAAATTACATCGATCTTATCAATGCTGAAATTCTAGATCTAACTATTAGATGTACTATAAGAATCAAAATAAGCTAGAGATCGTTATCAAATAAATTTTGATCTTGATCTCCTCTGATTCAATGGTTGAAGAGGGTGTTCCTCAAGTTGCTCACAGCCATACAAAGTCATCTAACTTCTATAAAAAAATTTACACGAAGACTGGCGTAGATCAGGGGCTCGGAGATGCTAGTCTACGAACAACTTCGACAGCTGACCTCTTCCTTCTTCTACAAATACCTTGGACACTTCAAAGTGATAAGAGATCTGGAGGAGAAAGAGAGGAGGAGGAGAAGAGGCTCTTGAAACAAAAAATCTACAAGGGAATTGATCATGGGACGTCCAAGAGAGGGGTCTCCTTTTTATAGACTAGGAATTAGAACTTTTCAAGAAAAGATGTTGTGAATCAACACCAAAACCCCTCTTTGGCATCTCCAAAAATTCCAAAAAAAATCATTAGAATGTGGAGAAGAAATTTGACATCTTACACATTAAAGAATTCCTCAAGAAAAAATAAAAAATAATAATATGACTCCAATAATATACCATATTCAAAAAATTCTTTTCCTAGTCTGCATCTTATCTCTAATTTGAATCGCATTCGAATTAGGCAAGAGATAATATTATAACTCATCAGCTATAACCGATCACCCTTATTGAATCCTCTCTCATGATGCCAAAAATTACAACCCAAATCCAATTAGGTGTGGAGAAATTGATATGGATTCAGATGTGGCGCAAAAGATAAGGATAAAGTCCTAGTTTGACTTGGACTCTTCATTTCAAATTCAATTCTAATCCAAATCAAATTTGGACTGAAACCATTGATAGAAATAAATCTAATCTAATTAAAAATTTAAATATCTCATCAAATTTCTAATTCAATTAGAAATTAGCTGAGTCCAAATCCTGATCAAATCAGGATCAAATTTCTTATGTAATCGGATTTGATCATATCAATCCTAATCTGAGTCGAACTGAATCTAATTCAATTAGACTTGTTCCAAAGCTCTTTACTCAATTACATTGAGTCAATTAGTGATCTAATTACTAATAATTCTCTATAAATAATAAAGTCTCAGTCTCAGTGGGACTCTCTCATAGAGTCTTAGTCCAAGTAGGACTCTTCACCAGAGTCACAATCCAATTGGACTCTTTAGCCATCAGATCTAACCAAATCTTCTAATGCGTGTGACCTCATAGGTTCGAACCTAAATCGATAATATAAGAATAACTTTCTATACCAATCAATATAACCATCTAGCAATGATGACCCGACGATCAGATAGGTCAAAGTGTTGCAAAGTAACCTTCTAGAACCTACTGGCGTATGGTTACCGTATAATTCATCTCTTTAACCCAAATACTCAAAGTGACTTAGGATCTAACTATCAATGCTAATTAAGTCAACCACATTATATTTTAACCTTTCAAATCTATCTAATGGATCACTCTGGCCAAGATTTTGCTAAATTGAAATACACTGATGCATATCTCCTACCAATCAGAGGGATCAATTCCATCTTGACTTACACACCGACTTGATAAGTACTTGACTGCACCTAGTATCCTTCCGTCACTAAGTTAGAAACTCAGATAGTTCGATATTAAAGTACAGTGAGTTGCTTATAAGTCACCGTAGTGGTCTCAAGTTAGCGGGACACTTATATCCATATCCTTCACAAGCTACTCTTGACAGCAGAGTGCTCGGTATATGGTCACATTTGATGTGAATGTACTCCTACATTCCATCTGCATGCTATAACAGTGTCTCCACACTCCTTGGTTAAGAGGATAATCAACTCATATGGCACACAATGACCTACACTTGATATCGCTATCATCCTAGTAATAGCGTATCATTTGATCGCGAATAATTTTAAGGACTTAACGATAAATCCTCTTTTATCGATTAATATATATAGTCCTAAGGACTTCATTACAACACAGAAGTTCAAAGATGATCAATTTATAATAAAAAAATCAAATAATTTTTGTTAATAAAAATTTATATACAATTTACAAGATGAGCACAATCGTATAATGATCAGTTTTGGGACACATTTCCCAACATTCATCCCCTCGGTCAGACCAAAAAGTCTTAATATATTTTTTAATTTATTTTTCTACTTCATTACGAAATCGTTTGAATATTTCAAATGATTCGAACTTATGTTTTATCAAGTAGATATACCCATACCTAGATAGGTCGTCTGTGAATGTAATGAGATAGCTATACCCTCCTCTGGCACTAATGTTCATAGGTCCATAAACATCATTATGTATTAGACCTAGAATTTTACTAACTGGTTCATCTTTTTCAGTAAAAGATGACTTAGTCATCTTTCCAAGAAGACAAGACTCATAGGTCAGCAATGATTCACAATCATTGATATTAAGGATACCCTCTTGTGCTAATCTATTTATCCTATTTTTGTTAATATGACCGAGCCTGTAATGCCAAAGATAAGCATCTATGACATTATCTAACTTTGAATATTTATTTGAAATGTACATTACACTCATAGGCTGTGATAATACATAGATGCCATTTCTTAATTGTCCTCACATTATTGTAACATCATTCATAATGATATCACAATAATCATTTTTTATTGATAAATTATAACCAACTTTGGTCAAAAGACCAACAGATATTATATTCATCAAGAAAGATGGACAATAGTGACAATCACTTAAAATGACACTATTAGACTTGAAAATAAGCTTGACGACTCCTAAAGCCCAGATTGAAACTTGACTTTCATCTCCCACATTTAGGAATCTCTCGTCATTTTTAAATTTTCTACTAACTTGAAGTCCTTGTAATGAATTGTATATGTGAACTAAACTTTCGATATCCAATACCTAGGTAGTAGTGTCATATATGGAGAAATTACAAGGTGTTATCATATAAACACCTCGATCAGTAACTAATTACTTATTTCTCTTTAGCCCATTTGGGTCATAGTCTATTTGACTTAATTCAGCCCTAAACCTTTTAGCTAGATTGGACTTAAAACCATTATTCAACTTGCAATACTAGCTATCAAAGTTGGGTCCAATAAGCTCATCACTGTCAAACAGTGAGTGGAGTTACAAATTACTAGCCATTTCTGAAAAGAAAGGAAAATACAGACCTAATTAGTATGTGAATTAATCAAGCCTAAAGATATGGACTTTAGTCTAAAGGTTCTCTCACTATTTTATACGAATTGGTAGCCTTTACCTCTAATTCGAGGAATTATCTTAATTTTTTAGCGAGTACTAGAATCCATATAGACTACATACAGGCCTGAGTATGGCTCAGCCAACCCATATGCATCTATGGGTAGGTTCTCAACTAATTATTTTTTTAAACAATTTCTAGTAATTAGTTTTGCTCTAGATTTCATTTCAGTAGGCAATGGGCCTCCACTGAAAGTCCTGGTTAGGACCAACCATTAACATAAATCTACTTAATGATTCTAACTAATGAATAATCAGGCCCGAGTATGGATTGGCCAACCCAACCATTCATTAGATAGTATAATAGAGTCATCATATGATGAATAATAATACCATCATTCAGAAAAATACCAGACAGATAGCGCCTGCAATATCAATCAAAAATAATGGATCCATTATCATTCACCTTAATGGAAGGTTGTGATCTAGTTATCACCATAACTAACTCATTTTATGGACTTAATAAGTTAAAAGATTTGGTTAACATAATTTATCAGAATTAGATACATAGACCAACTAATCTCAATCCTCCCACAGACTTCAGCAAGTTAGATCAGGGTGGACTAGAAACAAGTTGGTCCAACTAATAAGTCATCAATTCTCCCACTAACTTTACCAAGTCGTATCAAGGATAAAGACAAATCAAACTAGGGACACCTAAATTAGTCGAACTAATTTTCTAGTAAGCATGGGTCAACCCTAATCATTAAGTGATTTGATCAAAACTTGATTCACCATGTTGGCCAAGTAAGTGAGATCAGTGGGAGGGATATATCATTAACTCATCATAGACTCAATCTATGTGAGTAGCTCTCAATTAATGACCATCAGTTAAGACTGCCAAACTTACTTTAGACACCAACTGGTTAATCAGTTTCAATTAGATCTACTTATAGATTTAGGTTCAACCATTGAGCTCAAGATCAAAGTCTATTTGGGTCTAATCAAAGATATAGACTCGACCAACTACAACTATTGTATTGACTCTAAAAAAAATTGATTTAATTTAATTTCTCTTCTTAGTCCATTTGATCTTTGATTCTAACCCTAGGTCTAACCCAATTAGGAGGACCTGATCAAGCTAACCCATCACCCATGTTTTATGCGAATGACATTAGATC
The DNA here is from genome assembly GCF_000442705.2 of Elaeis guineensis. Taxonomy (NCBI): domain Eukaryota; kingdom Viridiplantae; phylum Streptophyta; class Magnoliopsida; order Arecales; family Arecaceae; genus Elaeis; species Elaeis guineensis. The sequence continues at coordinate 51,887,326 of NC_026002.2, forward strand.
TTTAATTCATAATTCTAGATCCAATAGGTTTAACTTAATTCTCAATTAAGTTTGAGGCGTGGGTAGGGGTTCGATACTTGAAAATAGTTTTAAATTTTATAAAATATTTTTATAATTAATTTTATGCATAATCATTTAGATCTAAAATTTGAATCGGCTCACCTCTAGATTGAGCCTACTCATCACAATGGGTCGACTAAGTTTTAAAACTTAGTTAACTCATTGATAATAAATTAATCATAATTTTCAATCTATAACAATGAGTCAGCTTAACAAAAATTGAGCTAAGAAACTAGAGTCCTGAGTCGACCCAAATAATACTGAGTCGACTGAACAGGCGAACTACAATAATTATATTAATTATATATCAAAATAATTCTATATAAATAGTAATAAAATCAATTATAAATTATTTTAGAACTATTTTAAATATATTCATGATTCTAGATATTATTTGCAAAGTTTAGATGCAACTACTTTTCATACAATGTATTATATATATACAATCTTAGGATTTTAAGAAAAGTAAAGTTTTTTTTTCGCATTTATCTTCATGGGATATAGTCACAATGGCTCCCCTACACATCATAAGAGGACCCAATTGAATGAAAAATAAAGAGATCTAATCTCTATTATCTCCTATTACCAGACGGCCTGATGACAAACCCGATCCAATTACTTCGCTACTCAGATCATCTAATCTAAATAATTTAGATTTAATCTAAATTATTTTAGATCTAACTATTATATTTTGATCATAATAAAATCAGATAATAATCATCATAAATAAATTTTACATGCTTCAAATTAAAATTAGATTTTATAAAGATCAGCACAAACTAGGATAATCTTTGCACTGTAAGGGATAAATCTTACAGCAGGATAATATTTTATCAGTTTGTGTGATCAGATCTATAACTAATTTTAGATCTAAATATCATATATCAGATCTAATCTAAATTAAATTATAGATCTAAATGCATATAATATCATATCATATCGAACCGTGGCTCTGATACCACTATTAGGATGCACAGAGATTTCATGCATGTATTTTAAAAATTTTTCAGTAGAAAAATATTAGATTAAACTATTTAATCTATAAATACATGCACAAGATCTAATCTTAAAACTTCTATAAATAGATCGATGACATAAATTTATATGCATAAAAATCTAAAAGTAAAATGACAAGCATGTGAATCAAAAGATAGCATTTAGTAATAAATCTAATCTACCACTTCTAGGGTTCCAAACTCAAAAATTGAGTATGGATAGTCAAACTCTATGATTGAGAACATAGATCTAGAAGTTTTCTCTAATTGCTCATAGCCGCACAAGCATTCGGCCTCTACAGATGGTCCACACGAAGTCCCTCGAACTGATCAGCCCTCCATAGGAGTGCTAGCTCACGCAGTCAGCTTCTGATGATAGATCTGACTTGATCTCTTTCTTCAATCACCACGAATCTTTTTGATATCAAAGATGGATCAGAGAAAGATACTAGATGATAGAAACAAAAATCAGATGAAGACTCTTCTCTTTATTTTTTTCTTCACCTAAAAATCTAGAACAATTCTAGGTCTCTCACCCGAGAGAAGAACGGTCTCCTCTTTTGTTCATGCCAAGGAAGAATGAAACCCACCCAATCTCACATCCCAAAGAAGGAATTTTGCCTCACTTTCTCTTTAGTATCTCATAGTGAAAAGCTCTCTTCTTTTGGCACACAAAATTATGGCCTATTTATGACTGTCACACAAAGCAAATAAGATAAGATAAGGGCTAGAGTTTGTTATAATTGAAATTATTTTAAATTTTAATTTAACTTCAACTTTTTCTCACCCTTATCTAACTTAAATAGAGACCTATCAGAGAAAATGGAGTATGAAAATTAATTAGAAAGACTTCTTTTTCTTGTACACAATGGGCACCTTCAGAAGCTGCCAATGTGTAGAAGGATATGGATAAGGTTTTAAGTTGAAATTCAAACCAATTTGAATTCAAATCAAAATCAATCAATTTCTATCCTTAATGGATGTCAAAATAAAAATTATTTTTTAATTTTCTCATATACAAATTAATTTTTTATGGTGAGAAAAGGTGTGAGATAATTTATGTGGCGCAAAGGAGAGAATCCCACTCATTTGAGACTCTAGGATTTAACCAATTGGATTTCTTTCAAACCCAATCCAATTAGATCCAAATAAAATATAATAAATCTAATCTAATTATACTCCTATAATTTTAATTAAATTTTATCAAATCAATAAATTAATTAAGCCATAGATCTGATCCAATCAGGATCATTTCTTCCTTACCGATTAGGTCATCTCATAACCTAATCAGACTTGACCTGATTGAATCCAATTCAATCAAACTTGATCCAAACATTAATTTTCAATCAAATTAAGCTAATTAGTGATATAATCACTAATTAATCTTCTATTAATAATAGAGTCCAGGTCTAGTGGGACTCTTCTCTAGAGTCTCCATCCAGTGAAACTCTTCAGTAGAGTCTCCATCCAGTGGGACTCTTCACTAGAATTTTCATCCATTGGGACTCTTCAGATTAGTCATGTGATCAGAGAGAAACTTTTAATGTGGATGACCTCATAGGCTTGAATCTAAGCCGGTAGCATAGAAACTGATTTTTGTACCAATTAGAGTAACCATCAAGCAATGTTACCCGATGTCTGGATAGGTCGAATGTATGCAAAGCAACACTCAAGAATCTATTAGATATAATTACCATATAATTTTTTTTTTTGACTCTTGATGTTAGGATGACTTAGAGTTTAAACTGTCAACTCTTAACAGTTCATCCATTATGTGTCTCAACCTGATAAAACCTGTGACTCCTCACAAAGATTGCCCTGGGCATGGTCTTAGTAAATTGAAACATAAAGTATTCTCTCCAATCTCTTGGAGTGATCAATTTCATCTTGACTCACTGACTTGACAAGTACTTGACTGTGCCTAGAAATCTTTCGATCCTGAATTAGAAATTCAGACAATCCGACACCAAAGCACAGTGAGTTGCTTGCAAGTCATCGTGGTGATCTCAAATCGGAGGGACACTTATACCCATATCCTTTTGAAGTAACTCTTGACAGCAGAGTGCTCCAGAGTTGGTCACATTTAGTGAAATATACTCCTACATTTCACCTACATGCCATACCAATGTCTCCACACTTCTTGGTTAAGAGGATAACCAACCTATATGGCACACAATGACCTACACTTGATATGCCTATTGTCTTAGTAATAGCATATCATTTGATCAAGAACTCATTTAAAGACTAAACGATAAATCTTTCTTTATCAATTTAAAATAGTCCTAAGAACTTTCATCATAACACAGAAGTTCGATGTAGAAGATGTACAAGCTTATGATGAAAATTATCAAATAAATATTTTATTAATTAATTTATATACAATTACATCAAATAGCATAACCGTCAATAGGCTGATGATTGGCTTTGGGATATATTTTCCAACACCACCTTCCTTCAGGACATAGTCTCTGAACCACTTTTCTAGACACCAATCAAGCTAACTAATCCTAACCCGATCCAACTCTTAGGATCTCTTATCCTATTGAGCTCAAGAGTCCTTAGGGGCCAATGTCTAATTGATTTTAAGTTAAGATTTAGGTCAATACAGTATGGAGGATGATGATTTGTGGGCCAAGAAAGGGTGATGAAATCTTCACCTTATCTTATTTAGGGTTTGTGCCCTTAAGATATTTTATGAAATTATGTACTACAAGAAGAAAAGATGGTCAGATTTGATAGTTAGTCAAGAGTAAATTGATTTGTTTCACTTTTTAGATTTTGTGATTAAGTATCTAATTCCCTAAGTAGTTATGAGGTATCAATGTAGAGATTTTTTTTTTTTGAAAGAAAGTAAGTTTGACTAAAGAACTAAGCAAGTTAGAAGGCAAATAAAAAAAATTAATAATAAGACTAAAAAAAATTTTAAAAAAAATAATCATGTCTAGATCCCCAGCAATGGTGCCAAAATTTGATCACTGTCGTAGGCGGTCAAGAATAAAAACCAACTCAAACTATATAGATAGGGTGAGTCGAGATCGTTTCCACAGGGATCTAGGATGATTGTTTTTCTTTTTTTTGAAGAAAAAATAAAAGAGAATTGATTGTAGAAAGATTAAAGAAAGAATAAAATAGCAAGAATTCAATTGTAAATGTAAATTAATTTGCGAAAGAAAATAAGTCAGAGAGATAATCCAAAAATTTCGAATCCACCATACAAATTAGATTTATTTTTTTTTTATGTTGCAATATTAATTCTTGTGATTAGAGTATTAGTATAGCTTATCTCTAAGAGGTATGAACTATATCAGTAGATCATGGCTCGTCCTATTAGTGTATAAACTATCTAAATTCAATTACAAGATATAAGATTTAATCTAACATGCTATGATCTATCTCTCTTAGAAATGTACCATATCCAGGGATCACAGCACATTAGTGGATGGTTTAGATCATGTAGGCTAGATCAATACCTCTAAATAAAAAGATATGAAATAAAAGCATAATTTTATTGTATAAAAATTAAATACATTGAAAGAAAATAAAAATTTATTTACAGACTTCATCATATTTCTGGATTGAAGAGATTTAGCCACACATTAAGATCTCTAGCTCCATATTCTCCCATTTTCTAAGATCCAAAATAATAAAATAAAAAAATTCTATTCTGCTTCCTTTGCTCTTGTGCTTTTCTTCTATTTCTACTGTCGCTTGCTGTCTTCTCTCTGTGCCTTTCTACTCTTGAATGTTTTTTTTTGTATGTCTGGACTCTTTTTTATAGTCTTCACAGCCTCTAAAATCCTAAACATACTCAATCTCTTGATCCATCATAAAATAGGACTTCTTGCCATGTTATTTTTGCGTATCCCACTCTCTGTTTCATATGACAAGTCTTAGGCCATTCTATCGTGAAAACCACATCCAAACTGCTTGTGATCGGTCCCTAACGAACTCTCACTCATATAAAATCCATGTGCTCGCTTGCTGTGAGGACCCCTATTCAAATCCCATGAAGCCCCAGTTCCCGCCTTCAAACACTCCCACTCCCACTTACCTGAACCACATTATTTCATTTAATCCCTTGGGTCCCACCACTTTTAACTCTCATACTTTTTTTTTCTTTTATTCATTGAATCCCTGTCAAGCACCCTTGAATTATTGCATGTCGTGCACCTAACAGGTCTAAATTTAGACATGAGCTTCATTTGCACGTATTGAAGAACCATTGCTTGTTGATTTATAATTAATTTTTTATAATTAATTATTTTTTTAAAAAAATATAAAAAATATCAAATATGAAATAATATGATTTAAATATCAAAAATTTTAATATTTTTTATGTTGTATTTGATGCACTGATCAAGATCCCATTTTAATACATATCCTACTTCTATAGTAGACCAACTGTCACTAACATCCACTACAAGGGCTCATTGAGACCTATATTTATATATCAGACAAACTCTAGCAGCCTCACTATGAGTAATCGTACCATCTCAGATCAAAGAATCATTCACACAACTATAGCATTGAGACAATCACTGATGATTGAATAAAAATTTAAGTGATCTCTTGTATGGTCATGCTCCGTACTAGTTGTTCTCTAACAACTACTCGCACTCGTCATCCAATGTCTTTACACTGTAGACTAGAGACTTATCTATCCCGAAAGAAGTGATCTGTACGTCGGTCTATCCGAATCGATCACCATCCTCATGATGATCCTATGATCAGAAATATTTAAGAATTAAATACATATCTCTAATTCTTAATTTTTTAAAAATATATATTGAAAGTTAATTTTATGGATGATTCAAGGATACATCACACTTAAATAAAAAATAAATTTATCTTTTTATTGATCAAATCAATATATTAAGTATAAAATTGTATCCTAGATTTATTATAAATGTCAGCTATATTGACTTATAGGACATACATCTAATAGTGGCAATGCTCAAGTCCATTCGGATCATGCTTGTGATAGCGATATACCTGGACTATGAAGTCTGACAAATGGATGTGAAGACAGCTTTCCTAAATGGAGAGCTGAATGAAGAGGTATATATGATACAACCTAAAGGGTTTACATCTACAAACGAGTCCAAGGTATGCAAGCTTCAAAGATCCATTTATGAATTGAAGCAAACATCTCAGAGTTGGAACATACGTTTTGATAAGATGATCAAAACCTATGGATTCGTTAAGAATGGAGAGAAACCCTACATATATTAGTGGGCTAATAGTTTCGTGATTGTATTTCTTATTTTGTATGTGGACGATATTCTCTTAATCAAAAATAATATCCCAGTATTATAAAGAATAAAAGTGTTATTATTGTCACAATTCTTCATGAAGGATCTGAAAGAAGCAGCCTACATCCTAAAGATGAAGATCTATAGGGATAGATCTAAGAGGCTGTTTGGCTCTCCCAATTTACGTACATAAATACCATGTTGAAATGATTCAGCATAAAAAATTTTAAAAAAGGCTATCTTCTGATAGATCATAAAATTTTTTTCTTGAAGAAAGATTGTCCGACAACCCCTCAAGAGAGAAAGCATATGAGTAAAATCCTATATGCCTCGGTAGTGGGTTCTATAATGTACGCCATGACATGTACTGTTGGATGTATATCCTAAATGCTAATCTTGACTGACGCATATCATATTTCTAGGATATGATTTTATACTTTATGAATATTTATATTATCATTCATATTTTATGTGTTCATGAATCATCCAAGAGATTAACAAGATGATGATATATATTCTCAAAGAGTTAAAAATTTGAGACATATGTCATTGATGGTTAATTCCTAAATTGCTCCTGATCATAGGATCATCATGGGAATGGTGATTGATTCAGATAGACCAGTGTACAGATCGCTTCTTTCAGACAGATGGATCTTGAGTCTGCGGTGTAGTGATACTGAAGTGAGAGTGCAGATGGTTGTTAGAGAACAACTAGCACTGAGTGTGACCAACATGAGAAGTCACATAGATGTCTACTCACTCGTTAGTGACTTTCTCGATGCTACAGTTATATGACTGGTCCTTTGACCTGTGGTGCTATAACTGCTTGCAGTGAGGCTGTTGGAATTTGACTATACATAAACATTGGTCTCAATGAGCCATTATAGTGGATGTTAGTGATAGTTGATCCACTGTAGGAGTAGGGTGTGTACCTAGATGGGATCTATCGATCTTGACAGAAGGGAGTAGTCCTATGAGATTTAAGAAGTTGAATCTTTAAGTCTATGGCCATAGCAGTATGATTAATGAAAAAAAGTATTCATCAAAATCACATATGGACTCGAGCTGATTGAATCTATCATATGATCGATGATGAGGTTTGATGATTCATCCATGACCTGCCATCTGATCGAGATTCACAATAGAGAAACTGTATCATACGTTAACTGCATCTAGAGGTTCATCATTTTTTATTCTACTAGGTTGCCACTATATACTGCTAGGTATCACTAGTAGATTATGAGACCCACGAGCATCATCTTGATGATCGATGATCCTCGATGGATAGAGTTGGAATGGTTCTAACCTATTGAAAAGAGTTCCAATGATATTATGATAGAGATTATAATATATCTCACTACCAGACAGAATAGAACCTATGGAGTCACACACAAAGAGACTTTTGACTGATCCGATGGTTGAATTATGATTATGAATCGTGATAGAATTTGATTATCAATTAGATTGATGATTAATCTAATGCAAAGTTATAATCAAGTAACTTGCTAAAGAGTTAGTGAGTTATAGAAAGATTAATTAACAATGGAATTGCTAATTGACTCAATTTGATTGAGCTATGAGGTTTGCATCAAGTCTAATTAAATTAAATTTAATTTGACTTGACATGGGTTTGATTTTATCAAACCTAATTGGGTTATGAGATGACCAAATTGTATGGGAGAATGATTCTTTATTGAATTAGGATTTGAATTTGACTTAATTCATAATTAGACTAGAATCTAAATAAGAGTGTTTGAATTTCTATTTGGACTAAATATTTTTTTCTTCATGGGTGCACCAAATCCTAATTGGATTAGGATTAAATTGAGTTTGACTCAAACATCAAGGGAGAGTCCAAAAGGACTGGGACTTCTTCTCTAATTAGGTGGCATCTAATCTAAATACTTTGGGCTCCAAATTAGATTTGGATTTCAATCTATTTGGATCTAATCAATTCCTAATATGATTAAAATTGGTTAGAGTTTAAACTGGTTTAAATCAGCCACCTAAAGAAGAGTCTTAAAATCTGAAAACTCTCCCTTCCATGCACCACAACCAAGTCCCACGCCAACCAATTTTTGGTTGCCCAAAAGGAGAAGTTTTTGTGTGAGCTTTTTAACGTGTAAGAGGCTCTCTTAATCTTTTCTTCCATAAGAAACCTGGGTGCAAAAAGGTTTGTGTTGGGCAGCACAAAAAGGGTTAGAGTCCTAAGAGAATTGGACTCTTATCTCCTACCAAAACTCTATCCTCTCTTCCTATTTAAACCATGGACCATATGAGGCATTGTATGGCTGGTTGTGATTAGATTTGAAATACCAAAAATCAGAGAGGAGCATGCATGAAAAAACCAAGAGAAGAGGGCGTGGCGTGTGTGTCCATGGCATGAGGTATGGTTGCTTCATATCCCTTCTTTCTTACAACAACCAAAGGTTGGTTGTTAGGACATCTACTCTCTCTTCTATTATCCTAGTTTGGACATGGATTTCTTCTCTTCTCTTTGTTCAAAAGTTGGACAAAATTCTTATATCTCTAGTATAGAGATTTGGTATATGGGTTTTAGGAAGAAATGAGAAGAAAGGATTCTTCTCATGATCTCTAACGTAGAGATCAATATCCTCTTATTTCTTCTTCTTCTCTAAGAGTGTCTTGAGAGAAAAAAAAATTTCAACCATCAAGATGTGATCTCTATAAGGGAGCTAGCACACCATTGAGATCAATAAGCTTTTAATTAGATCGAAGTCTCGTATGGATATCCGTAGAGATCAGACACTTGTGCGGCTTCAAGGGACCTTTAGAAGACATCTATGATCATCAGTTCACAGTGAAGATTGATCCATACTAAGGCATGAAGCCTATTTTCTATTTGATTTCTGTATCTAAATCCTATTTCACATATGTCGATCCTGTTTATAGTTATAAGATTTGATCTTATTAATGCTTAGATTAAATTAGATTTAATCTAAAATTTTTTTAAATTCCATTACGTATTATTTTTAAAAATTTTTGCATGCATGAAATCATGAAACTCTAACACATTGGATGTATGTCCTAGAAGCTAATCTTGGCTGATACATTTCATATCTCTAGGATATGATTTTATACTTATTGGGCAGTTATATTACCATTCATATCTATATATCCATGAATCATCCAAGGGATTAACAAGATGATGACACATATTCTCAAAGAGTTGAGAATTTGAGGCATATGTCATTGATGGTTGATTCTTAAATTGCTCCTGATCATAGAATCATCATGGGGATGGTGATTGATCCGGATAGACCAGTGCATAGATCGCTTCTTTTGGATAGATGGATCTCGAGTCTGCAGTGTAGAGACACTGGAGCAAGAGTGCAGATGGTCGTTAGAGAACAACTAGCACTGAGTGTGACCAACACGAGAAGTCACATGGATATCTACTCACTCATTAGTGACTTTCTCGATGCTGCAGTTGTATGACTGATCCTTTGACTTAAGATGACACTACTGCTCGCAGTGAGGCTGCTGGAGTTTGACTGATACATCAACATGAGTCTCAAGGAGCCCTTGTAGTAGATGTTAATGATAATTGATCCACTATCAGAGTGGGATGTGCATCAAGATGGGATCTATCGATCCTAGCAGAAGGGAGTAGTCCTATGAGATTTAAGAGGCTGAGTCCTTAAGTCTATGGCCATAGCAGTGTGATTAATGAAAATGAGTTTTCATAGAATCATATATGGATTTAAGTTGATTGAATCTATCATATGACCAATGTTGAGGTTTGACGATTTATCCATGATCTGCCTTCTAGTCGGGACTCACGATAGAGGGACTGAATTATACTTTAACTACACCTAGAGGTTCATTTCAGTTCTACTGAGTTGCCACTACATACTGCTAGGTGTCACTAGTGGATCGTGAGAGCTCACTAAGATTATTCTGGATCGACAATCCTTATTGAGTTAAGAGTGAAATTATTTCGATCCATTGAAAAGAGTTTCAATGATACGATGATAGAGATCATTGTATGTCTCACTATCATATAGAATTAAATCTATGAGCTCACACAACAAAAGGATTAGATCTGAAATAATTGATTGAGCTTATGAAGTGCCAATTGGGTTTAGAGAAACCTATTGGGTCATAGTAACCTTGCTAGCATATGGTTGGATCCAATTCTTCTTTTCGTTAGAATTATTTATTTGATAAGTTAATTCTAACTTAATTATTTACTAATAATCTACATAAATAAGATTCATGAGACTTTAATTATTGGGTGTCTAAAGTTATGGATCACATAAATTAAGGATGCAAGTCTCTTATGAATCTCTTTGATAGTTATTATGGGGCGCCATCTTGATTTGATCAATTTGGACGTATCCATTGATTAGAGAGCTTTTTATTTTCATATGGAGCATCTCTTGAATATATTTTGGGGTGTCTAATTATGAGTGCAAAGACTCCAATTATTGATGCCTAATTGACTTTCTAATGTAAGTTGGATAACTTAAGTTAATAGGAATCCTAATGCAAGTAGGACTTGTATTATGAGATTGAATAGGATTCAATCCTTATACCTATTTAAAAGAACCTTTTCTAGGGTCCCTAGAGCATCAAAATAAGCTACCCCCTCTCCATGCCCAAAGAGCTCCCCACACCCCTCTTCCTTCTCCCTTTCTCTTCTTCTCCCTTGGGTGTCCCATATATGCCCCATACTTTGGGATGCGCATCCCAAGTGTTGCACATGCCCAAAGTGTTGGGTGGCCCTTCATTTGCTGGTTGTTGGTCTCTTATTACACCACAAGGCAAAAAAAAAGGCTAGAAAGAAAGAGAAGATAAGGATCAAGGAAAAAGATTAAACGTTGATCATGATCCAAGCTTCGTTCAGATTCAGCAGGCTGAATTTTAAAAAATCAAAATTCAAATCTTAGAGGGCTGTTCCAGGCTAATTCTGAGTAGATACTCATAGAGATTAGATACTTGTGCAGTTAACAGAGAGCCTCATCTCTTTCAGATCTAAATTTGAAGAAAGAGATTGCGAAACGGTATGTGATTTGATCACAATCTAAATTTCAGTATATATCAATTTCAGCATATGAAATAGATCCATATGATTTTATATTTTTATACATATAAAATTTAGATTAAAATTATGTTAATCTTATTCTCCATTACAATGCTTAGAAAATTAAGTTTTGAAATATATATGCATGCTTCAAACCCTAAATTCCAACAGTAGTATCAGAGCCATGGATTTTCATATGCTGAATTTTAATATACATATTTTTGAAAAGATTTTATTAAATTTTTTTTGATACATGAGATGTATGGATGTATCTTCAAATTTGAAATTTTATTTTAGATTTAATTCTAGAATATATAGTTGATATGTTGATGCATGCATAGATCTGAAAATTGATCTAGAAAGAGTTCTAGTTCATGTGAAATAGATACATGTATAAAATCTGAATTTTTTTGTGATATGAATTTTAATTCATATTTATGATATATGATTACATATTTAGATTATAAATTTGATTTTAATCTGATCTATGATTAGTATATGAGATATATGATATCATGTTTAGATCTGAAATTTTGTTTAAGATCCGATTTTACATGCATATATGTAATATATGTTTGTATGTAAAAACTTAAAAATTATTTTCATATTTTAATATTACTTTCATGTAAAGTATTTAGATCTAAAATATGATTTTAGAATCTAAAATTTATGTTTGTGTATGAGAATTTTGGTCATGAAAAAATCAAAAATTAGGTCATGTAATAGGATTACATCTAAGGTTTTTGATTTGGAACATATGAGTCTAATTTGATTAAGTAATTGATTAAATTGAGTCAAGTATTGAATTGAGTTAGATCAATTAAGTTAATGATCATACAATTATTGTTGATCAAATCGATTAAGTCCCATACGTAGAATCGATTAACCTAAAGATCTAATTTAGCTTGTTGATTTGAGCCCGATTCACTTGAGCTAACCAATTCTGATCAATTGTCCAATTACTATCTAAGGCAAGTAATTAAAAATTGATTATTTAATTAGTTCTGTTCACTTAACTGATCAATTTATTGATATCTAAGGAAAGCAACGGGGGGACCCCCACCAATCTCTACTTACCTGGCCAATTTGAAAGATTGAGTTACAAATATGGTTGCTTGATGGTTTGATTTAGCCCATGCTAATTATATCAGTCATGTGATAACTGATTAGATGAGACTTAAACCCAAATCTCTCCATAAAATATTAAGTTCAAGGACTTCCACCATTATAGATATGCAGGCGTGCTACCGACATTGATTGTTCTCGGTTGGTTACAGTGGTTCAGTTGCATCGAAAACACGTAATCACTCTATTAGCAAAGAGTTGCTGTGGGGTAAAGATGGGGTTGGGCCCAATAATTGTTAGGTGAGGGACCAAATGATAGCTTTACACCTACTTGTGAATGGTAGGTCTGACTTAACTAAGAAGTACAGGCAATAACTGTTAGGTGAGCCCATATGACTTAGAGATCAAGTGGCTACAATATGCTTAGAGAAGCATCTAGATAAAGAGTTATCCATGCATCGGTATTTATTCATATTACCAATAACTATTAGGTGAGGTGCACGGCATCGGTGGGACCGCAGCATCCACTAAAAATCCAATTGTCGCATTAGGATTTTCGTTTCTCCACTCGGAGAGTGTGGGAGTTCTGATAAAATAGTGGGAGTCTCTTTTTACATCTAAAAATTTTTAGAATAAAATTATAAAATAAATATAAATATCCAATTAGAATCTTTACTTTCTATTGTTCATTGTGTCAGCTTCCAACCCTCTAGCTTGAATCCTATATATCAATCGATTAATCAAAATGGAGTATATAAACTGACTTACAAACTTAAGAATTATTCTTAATTTTAGAAAATTAAGCAATATTCTCTATCAGATTATTCTAATGTTAACAATCCATCCAACCCATAGTCAATGAGCTATACTTGATGAGTGGATGGACAATAACAATAAAGATAGGTGCTATGCATGAGTACATGTACACTACCAATGACATGTTGATTCATCTACAAGTGTTGTGAGGTGATCAGAGTCATATAGTACATGTGATGCATGATGGGCAATCAGTCTGTGATCATTATTTGATAATGATCAAAGACATTAAAGAGCTTAAAAGGCTCGACATGACCATGCATAAGGAATTACTTATGGATTTGATCCTATGATCTCTGATTAGTTTATATGGATAGTTTATGGTAAACTACCATATGAAAGACCATCATGGCACTTTATCTGAATTGGTCAAAATATTGATAACAAAGGAACCTTGAAAAAGTTTAAAGGTAAATACATGGAGAGCCTAAACAAATAAAGATACTCCTAGAGTAGGTATGTCAAAATTGCTCAATATTGTCCTTATGATTTTTTCTTCTCTTAGTTGAGCTACAAACTCTAGTGTAGAGTCGATGAAAAGGTAGAGGGCTGAGAAAGTAACCCTTGAATTGACTATAAGGCAACAGTTGCTGCTGCAGCTATGGATATCTGTCCTTTGCGATCATCATTTGGATTTAGTTCTTAGAGACAATCTCTATCATTTGCATGTTGATGCATATGTAAACTTAATTGAGCAATCAGTGAATGCCATTGGATCTGAAAGATCCAAAATTGAGATAAAATTTAAAGTATATATGGAACCTATGGGCTTGGGCTCATTGACTGTTGAGTCAAATCTAGTTTGTACATCATCTCTTTGAGAAAATATGACCAAGGTACTCTTGTGGGACAAGAAAAAAAGAACCACTGAGATACTTATCCTCGTACATATTTGATGTGTGTAGCTCATGTGATATGCTAACCAAGGAGTTGTCTCTACTTTGTATATGAGATACAAATCTGAAATTTTTGAAAAGTTCAAAGAATTCAGATATAAATAGAGAAATAAATCAAAAAATTTTTGAAGGTACTGCGATATGATCGAGGATGCAATACCATTGAAAAGAATTTCTCGATTATCTCATAAAATGGCATTGTTTTATATTGACCCCTCTTAGTAAATCTCAGCTCAATGAGATAAGAAGAGTCATGGGACTACATGAGATATGATCTAGTCTATAATGAAATTTACTGATTTATTTATATTTCTTTAGGGACATGCTTTATTTCTGTGAAATTGAGTTCTCTCTAAACCTATTCTTACCACATCATATAAGATATGACATAGTGAAAACTGAATCTTGATTATTTTGAGATTCAAGAATATCCAGTCGTGTCTAAGATAGCAGGTGGATATGTTAGAGGATAGGTCTATAAAACTCTTCCTAAAAGAGTTTGGGATATTACTTTCTGATGGGATTACAATATGATTGTGAGTCAATGCAATCTTTTTAGAAAATTATTTAACCAAAATGAAGCAGTGGGAGGAAAGTTAAGCTCCAAGAGAGTATCTCTGAAAAGCAGAGAGCCTTGAGACCTTAAGAACATATTAATCATGAGCCAGTAAATGTGTATTCCTCCTCCACCTCATACACATAGTAGGATCTCCAATCATTTCGAAAGATACTTGAGTATGCTTAACAGAGGATGTAGAGAAAATCATTTCTCATGGAAGATAGGGAACATAGAGATGATCCCAAAACCTACAACGAATCGAAGTGAGATATCGACTCCAAGAAAGGATATGAAATAGCTTTCCTGAGTAGAGATCTTTTGAAGATTTCTATATGGAATAGTCTATGGATTTTACTTCTTGTGATAGGTGATTACAAAGATCATAATATCCTTAGAGTTGGAATATTCATTTCAATGATATGATCAAATTGTTTGATCAGATATGAAAAATTATGAGTTTCAAAAGGGTCAGTGGGAGTGTCCAATACTGACATCGGTTAAAATATGGTTGAATATAGATTTTTCCATGAAAGACATAAAATGAGCATCCTAAAGATCTACAGAGATAGATACAATTGGATGCTTGTATTTTCACAGATAAAGTATAGAGACCAAATACTGAAAGCATTCAGCATAGAAATCTCAGAGAGGGGTCTGCTACTCTCTCGGGCATAGTCATATACGATAAAGTACTTGAACTGATTATACCTTGATTATCACAAGTAGATATTAGTTGTATCCAGATTGTGACCGCTGGATTGCTGTGAAAATATCTTTAAGCTCTTAAGAAGAACTAAGGATATGTTCGGAGAAAGATCAAAGCTTGGAGTGAGAGGATACATCAATTTAGACTTTATGTCTGATATTGATGGTAGAATATCTACATCATGGATATGTTCCTATGTCGATATCTTGGAAGGATTTCAAATAATCGATCAATGAAAGCTGAATACACTGTAGATGTATAGGATGCATTCTGGTTGTAATGTTAGTTGTAGAATTAGTTGTCATACCATCAGATATCATGATACTATACTGCAAAGACAATGGCACTATAGTCCTTGCTAAGGAGCCTAGGTCTCACCAGATATCCAAGCATATAGAATAGTAGAACTCGCAACTATCTCGAATAAAAATATATAAAGGTGCAGAGAGCAAACTCCACATGTGATGTGGATGACCCACTGGTAAGTCACCTGGCTACCCTAAGACTATAGCCTGTCTTGTAAAGATAGGGCTTGGTACATGACAGATTGGCTTTAGTGCAAGTGGGAGATTTTTGGATGTATGTCCTAGAAGCTAATCTTGGCTGATACATTTCATATCTCTAGGATATGATTTTATACTTATTGGGCAGTTATATTACCATTCATATCTATATATCCATGAATCATCCAAGGGATTAACAAGATGATGACACATATTCTCAAAGAGTTGAGAATTTGAGGCATATGTCATTGATGGTTGATTCTTAAATTGCTCCTGATCATAGAATCATCATGGGGATGGTGATTGATCCGGATAGACCAGTGCATAGATCGCTTCTTTTGGATAGATGGATCTCAAGTCTGCAGTGTAGAGACACTGGAGCAAGAGTGCAGATGGTCGTTAGAGAACAACTAGCACTGAGTGTGACCAACACGAGAAGTCACATGGATATCTACTCACTCATTAGTGACTTTCTCGATGCTGTAATTGTATGACTGATCCTTTGACTTAAGATGACACTACTGCTCGCAGTGAGGCTGCTGGAGTTTGACTGATACATCAACATGAGTCTCAAGGAGCCCTTGTAGTAGATGTTGATGATAATTGATCCACTATCAGAGTGGGATGTGCATCAAGATGGGATCTATCGATCCTAGCAGAAGGGAGTAGTCCTATGAGATTTAAGAGGCTGAGTCCTTAAGTCTATGGCCATAGCAGTGTGATTAATGAAAATGAGTTTTCATAGAATCATATATGGATTTAAGTTGATTGAATCTATCATATGACCAATGTTGAGGTTTGACGATTTATCCATGATCTGCCTTCTAGTCGGGACTCACGATAGAGGGACTGAATTATACTTTAACTACACCTAGAGGTTTATTTCAGTTCTACTGAGTTGCCACTACATACTGCTAGGTGTCACTAGTGGATCGTGAGAGCTCACTAAGATTATTCTGGATCGACAATCCTTATTGAGTTAAGAGTGAAATTATTTCGATCCATTGAAAAGAGTTTCAATGATACGATGATAGAGATCATTGTATGTCTCACTATCATATAGAATTAAATCTATGAGCTCACACAACAAAAGGATTAGATCTGAAATAATTGATTGAGCTTATGAAGTGCCAATTGGGTTTAGAGAAACCTATTGGGTCATAGTAACCTTGCTAGCATATGGTTGGATCCAATTCTTCTTTTCGTTAGAATTATTTATTTGATAAGTTAATTCTAACTTAATTATTTACTAATAATCTACATAAATAAGATTCATGAGACTTTAATTATTGGGTGTCTAAAGTTATGGATCACATAAATTAAGGATGCAAGTCTCTTATGAATCTCTTTGATAGTTATTATGGGGCGCCATCTTGATTTGATCAATTTGGACGTATCCATTGATTAGAGAGCTTTTTATTTTCATATGGAGCATCTCTTGAATATATTTTGGGGTGTCTAATTATGAGTGCAAAGACTCCAATTGTTGATGCCTAATTGACTTTCTAATGTAAGTTGGATAACTTAAGTTAATAGGAATCCTAATGCAAGTAGGACTTGTATTATGAGATTGAATAGGATTCAATCCTTATGCCTATTTAAAAAAACCTTTTCTAGGATCCCTAGAGCATCAAAATAAGCTACCCCCTCTCCATGCCCAAAGAGCTCCCCACACCCCTCTTCCTTCTCCCTTTCTCTTCTTCTCCCTTGGGTGTCCCATATATGCCCCATACTTTGGGATGCGCATCCCAAGTGTTGCACATGCCCAAAGTGTTGGGTGGCCCTTCATTTGCTGGTTGTTGGTCTCTTATTACACCACAAGGCAAAAAAAAAGGCTAGAAAGAAAGAGAAGATAAGGATCAAGGAGAAAGATTAAACGTTGATCATGATCCAAGCTTCGTTCAGATTCAGCAGGCTGAATTTTAAAAAATCAAAATTCAAATCTTAGAGGGCTGTTCCAGGCTAATTCTGAGTAGATACTCATAGAGATTAGATACTTGTGCAGTTAACAGAGAGCCTCATCTCTTTCAGATCTAAATTTGAAGAAAGAGATTGCGAAACGGTATGTGATTTGATCACAATCTAAATTTCAGTATATATCAATTTCAGCATATGAAATAGATCCATATGATTTTATATTTTTATACATATAAAATTTAGATTAAAATTATGTTAATCTTATTCTCCATTACAATGCTTAGAAAATTAAGTTTTGAAATATATATGCATGCTTCAAACCCTAAATTCCAACAGTAGTATCAGAGCCATGGATTTTCATATGCTGAATTTTAATATACATATTTTTGAAAAGATTTTATTAAATTTTTTTTGATACATGAGATGTATGGATGTATCTTCAAATTTGAAATTTTATTTTAGATTTAATTCTAGAATATATAGTTGATATGTTGATGCATGCATAGATCTGAAAATTGATCTAGAAAGAGTTCTAGTTCATGTGAAATAGATACATGTATAAAATCTGAATTTTTTTGTGATATGAATTTTAATTCATATTTATGATATATGATTACATATTTAGATTATAAATTTGATTTTAATCTGATCTATGATTAGTATATGAGATATATGATATCATGTTTAGATCTGAAATTTTGTTTAAGATCCGATTTTACATGCATATATGTAATATATGTTTGTATGTAAAAACTTAAAAATTATTTTCATATTTTAATATTACTTTCATGTAAAGTATTTAGATCTAAAATATGATTTTAGAATCTAAAATTTATGTTTGTGTATGAGAATTTTGGTCATGAAAAAATCAAAAATTAGGTCATGTAATAGGATTACATCTAAGGTTTTTGATTTGGAACATATGAGTCTAATTTGATTAAGTAATTGATTAAATTGAGTCAAGTATTGAATTGAGTTAGATCAATTAAGTTAATGATCATACAATTATTGTTGATCAAATCGATTAAGTCCCATACGTAGAATCGATTAACCTAAAGATCTAATTTAGCTTGTTGATTTGAGCCCGATTCACTTGAGCTAACCAATTCTGATCAATTGTCCAATTACTATCTAAGGCAAGTAATTAAAAATTGATTATTTAATTAGTTCTGTTCACTTAACTGATCAATTTATTGATATCTAAGGAAAGCAACGGGGGGACCCCCACCAATCTCTACTTACCTGGCCAATTTGAAAGATTGAGTTACAAATATGGTTGCTTGATGGTTTGATTTAGCCCATACTAATTATATCAGTCATGTGATAACTGATTAGATGAGACTTAAACCCAAATCTCTCCATAAAATATTAAGTTCAAGGACTTCCACCATTATAGATATGCAGGTGTGCTACCGACATTGATTGTTCTCGGTTGGTTACAGTGGTTCAGTTGCATCGAAAACACGTAATCACTCTATTAGCAAAGAGTTGCTGTGGGGTAAAGATGGGGTTGGGCCCAATAATTGTTAGCTGAGGGACCCAATGATAGCTTTACACCTACTTGTGAATGGTAGGTCTGACTTAACTAAGAAGTACAGGCAATAACTGTTAGGTGAGCCCATATGACTTAGAGATCAAGTGGCTACAATATGCTTAGAGAAGCATCTGGATAAAGAGTTATCCATGCATCGGTATTTATTCATATTACCAATAACTATTAGGTGAGGTGCACGGCATCGGTGGGACCGCAGCATCCACTAAAAATCCAATTGTCGCATTAGGATTTTCGTTTCTCCAATCGGAGAGTGTGGGAGTTCTGATAAAATAGTGAGAGTCTCTTTTTACATCTAAAAATTTTTAGAATAAAATTATAAAATAAATATAAATATCCAATTAGAATCTTTACTTTCTATTGTTCATTGTGTCAGCTTCCAACCCTCTAGCTTGAATCCTATATATCAATCGATTAATCAAAATGGAGTATATAAACTGACTTACAAACTTAAGAATTATTCTTAATTTTAGAAAATTAAGCAATATTCTCTATCAGATTATTCTAATGTTAACAATCCATCCAACTCATAGTCAACGAGCTATACTTGATGAGTGGATGGACAATAACAATAAAGATAGGTGCTATGCATGAGTACATGTACACTACCAACGACATGTTGATTCATCTACAAGTGTTGTGAGGTGATCAGAGTCATATAGTACATGTGATGCATGATGGGCAATCAGTCTATGATCATTATTTGATAATGATCAAAGATATTAAAGAGCTTAAAAGGCTCGACATGACCATGCATAAGGAATTACTTATGGATTTGATCCTATGATCTCTGATTAGTTTATATGGATAGTTTATGGTAAACTACCATATGAAAGACCATCATGGCACTTTATCTGAATTGGTCAAAATATTGATAACAAAGGAACCTTGAAAAAGTTTAAAGGTAAATACATGGAGAGCCTAAACAAATAAAGATACACCTAGAGTAGGTATGTCAAAATTGCTCAATACTGTCCTTTTGATTTTTTCTTTTCTTAGTTGAGCTACAAACTCTAGTGTAGAGTCGATGAAAAGGTAGAGGGCTGAGAAAGTAACCCTTGAATTGACTATAAGGCAACAGTTGCTGCTGCAGCTATGGATATCTGTCCTTTGCGATCATCATTTGGATTTAGTTCTTAGAGACAATCTCTATCATTTGCATGTTGATGCATATGTAAACTTAATTGAGCAATCAGTGAATGCCATTGGATCTGAAAGATCCAAAATTGAGATAAAATTTAAAGTATATATGGAACCTATGGGCTTGGGCTCATTGACTGTTGAGTCAAATCTAGTTTGTACATCATCTCTTTGAGAAAATATGACCAAGGTACTCTTGTGGGACAAGAAAAAAAGAACCACTGAGATACTTATCCTCGTACATATTTGATGTGTGTAGCTCATGTGATATGCTAACCAAGGAGTTGTCTCTACTTTGTATATGATATACAAATCTGAAATTTTTAAAAAGTTCAAAGAATTCAGATATAAATAGAGAAATAAATCAAAAAATTTTTGAAGGTACTGCGATATGATCGAGGATGCAATACCATTGAAAAGAATTTCTCGATTATCTCATAAAATGGCATTGTTTTATATTGACCCCTCTTAGTAAATCTCAGCTCAATGAGATAAGAAGAGTCATGGGACTACATTAGATATGATCTAGTCCATAATAAAATTTACTGATTTATTTATATTTCTTTAGGGACATGCTTTATTTCTGTGAAATTGAGTTCTCTCTAAACCTATTCTTACCACATCATATAAGATATGACATAATGAGAACTGAATCTTGATTATTTTGAGATTCAAGAATATCCAGTCGTGTCTAAGATAGCAGGTGGATATGTTAGAGGATAGGTCTATAAAACTCTTCCTAAAAGAGTTTGGGATATTACTTTCTGATGGGATTACAATATGATTGTGAGTCAATGCAATCTTTTTAGAAAATTATTTAACCAAAATGAAGCAGTGGGAGGAAAGTTAAGCTCCAAGAGAGTATCTCTGAAAAGCAGAGAGCCTTGAGACCTTAAGAACATATTAATCATGAGCCAGTAAATGTGTATTCCTCCTCCACCTCATACACATAGTAGGATCTCCAATCATTTCGAAAGATACTTGAGTATGCTTAACAGAGGATGTAGAGAAAATCATTTCTCATGGAAGATAGGGAACATAGAGATGATCCCAAAACCTACAACGAGTCGAAGTGAGATATCGACTCCAAGAAAGGATATGAAATAGCTTTCCTGAGTAGAGATCTTTTGAAGATTTCTATATGGAATAGTCTATGGATTTTACTTCTTGTGATAGGTGATTACAAAGATCATAATATCCTTAGAGTTGGAACATTCATTTCAATGATATGATCAAATTGTTTGATCAGATATGAAAAATTATGAGTTTCAAAAGGGTCAGTGGGAGTGTCCAATACTGACATCGGTTAAAATATGGGTGAATATAGATTTTTTCATGAAAGACATAAAATGAGCATCCTAAAGATCTACAGAGATAGATACAATTGGATGCTTGTGTTTTCACAGATAAAGTATAGAGACCAAATACTGAAAGCATTCAGCATAGAAATCTCAGAGAGGGGTCTGCTACTCTCTCGGGCATAGTCATATGCCATAAAGTACTTAAACTGATTATACCATGATTATCACAAGTAGATATTAGTTGTATCCAGATTGTGACCGCTGGATTGCTGTGAAAATATCTTTAAGCTCTTAAGAAGAACTAAGGATATGTTCGGAGAAAGATCAAAGCTTGGAGTGAGAGGATACATCAATTTAGACTTTATGTCTGATATTGATGGTAGAATATCTACATCATGGATATGTTCCTATGTCGATATCTTGGAAGGATTCCAAATAATCGATCAATGAAAGCTGAATACACTGTAGATGTATAGGATGCATTCTGGTTGTAATGTTAGTTGTAGAATTAGTTGTCATACCATCAGATATCATGATACTATACTGCAAAGACAATGGCACTATAGTTTTTGCTAAGGAGCCTAGGTCTCACCAGATATCCAAGCATATAGAATAGTAGAACTCGCAACTATCTCGAATAAAAATATATAAAGGTGCAGAGAGCAAACTCCACATGTGATGTGGATGACCCACTGGTAAGTCACCTGGCTACCCTAAGACTATAGCCTGTCTTGTAAAGATAGGGCTTGGTACATGACAGATTGGCTTTAGTGCAAGTGGGAGATTGTTGGATGTATGTCCTAGAAGCCAATCTTGACTGACACATTTCATATCTATAGGATATGATTTTATACTTATTGGGTAGTTATATTACCATTCATGTCTATGTGTCCATAAATCATCCAAAGAATTAACAAGATGATGACACATATTCTCAAAGAGTTGAGAATTTGAGGTATATGTTATTGATGATTGATTCCTAAATTGCTCCTGATCATAGGATCATCATGGGGATGGTGATTGATCCGGATAGACCAGTGCACGGATCACTTTCTTCAGACAGATGGGTCTCGAGTCTACAGTGTAGAGATACTGGAGCGAGAGTGCAGGTGGTTGCTAGAGAACAACTAGCACTGAGTGTGACCAACACGAGAAGTCACATGGATGTCTGTCTGCTCACTCGTTAGTGACTTTCTCGATGTTGTAGTTATATGACTGATCTTTTGACCTGAGATGATACTACTGCTCGCAGTGGGGCTGTTGGAGTTTGACTGACACATCAACATGGATCTCAAAGAGCTCTTGTAGTAGATATTGGTGACAGTTGGTCCACTATCAGAGTGGGGTGTGCATCAAGATGGAATCTATCGATCATAGCAAAAAAAGGTAGTCCTATGAGATTTAAGAGGCTGAGTCCTTAAGTCTATGGCTATAGTAGTGTGATTGATGGAAAAGAGTTTCTATAGAATCACATATGAACTTAAGCTGATTGAATCTATCATATGACCGATGTTGAGGTTTGACGATTTATCCATGACCTGTCATTTAGTCGGGACTCATGATAGAGGGATTGAATCATACGTTAACTATACCTAGAGGTTCATTTCAGTTCTACTGGGTTATCACTACATACTGCTAGATGTCACTAATGGATCGTGAGAGCTCATTAGGATTGTTCTGGATCGACAATCTTTGTTGAGTTAAGAGTAAAATTATTCTGACCTATTGAAAAGAGTGTTAATGATATGATGATAGAGATCATTGTATGTCTCACTACCAGATAGAATTGAACTTATGAGGTCATACAACAAAGAAATTAGGCCTGAAATAATTAATTGAGCTTATGAAGTGTCAAATGGGTTTAGAAAAATCCATTGGGTTCATGGTAACCTTGCTAGCACATGGTTGACCCAATTCCTCTTTTCGTTGGGATTACTTATTTGATAAGTTAATTCTAACTTAATTACCTACTAATAACCTACATAAATAAGACTCATGAGACCTCAATTATTGAATATCTAAGGTTATGGATCACATAAATTAAGGGTGCAATTCCCTTATGAATCTCCTTGATAGTTATTATGGGGCCACCTTGATTTGATCAATTTGGGTGTGTCCATTGATTAGAGGACCTTTTATTTTCATATGAGGCATCTCTTGAGTGTATTTTGGGGTATCTAATTATGAGTGTAAGGGCTCCAATTGTTGGCACCTAATGGGCTTCCTAGTGTAAGTTGGATAACTTAAGTTAATAGAAATCCTAATGCATGTAGGACTTGTATTATGAGATTAAATAGGATTCAATCCTTATGCCTATTTAAAGAGATCTTCCCTAAGATCCCTAGAGCATCAAAATAAGCCACCCCCTCTCCATACCTAAAGAGCTCCCCACATCCCTCTTCCTTCTCCCTTTCTCTTCTTCTCTCTTGGGTGTCCCATATACTCCTCATACTTTGGGATGCGCATCCCAAGTGTTGCACATCCCAAAGTGTTGGGCGGCCCTTCATTTGCTGGTTGTTGGTCTCTTGTAGCACCACAAGGCAAGGAGAAAGGCTAGAGAGGAAGAAAAGATAAGGATCAAGAAGAAAGATCAAACGTTGATCGCGATCCAAGCTTCGTTCAGATTCAGCAGGTTGAATTTTAAAAAATCAAAATTTAGATCTTAGAAGATTATTTCAGGCTGATCTCAAGTGGATACTCATAGAGACCAGACACTTATGCAGCTAACAGAGAGCCTCGTCTCTTTTAGATCCAGATTTGAAGAAAGAGATTATGAAACAGGTATATGATTTGATCATAATTTAAATTTTAATATATATCAATTTCAGCATATAAAATAGATCCATGTGGTTTTATATTTTTATGCATATAAAATTCAGATTAAAATTATTTTAATCTTATTCTCTACTGTGGTGTTTGAAAAATTAAGTTTTAAAATACATATGCACGTTTCAAATCCTAAATTCTAACACAACAGTGGTATCAGAGCCACGTCATATGCATGAAATTAGGATTTAGATCTAAAATCTATAGAAAAAAATTTTAGATCTAAAAGGTTTTGATGTCATTCTGATATAAGGTTGCCCTGGCATAACTTATTATGCTATATGATTGTCCTAGAATGATGTTAAAATTTTTAGTTAAAATAAAATTTTAGATTTGATTTTTACAGCATATATGTGATATATATTTTATTATTTAGATTTGAAAAGAGTTTTGAGATTTATTTTTATTCGTATATATGATATATGATAGCATGTTTAGGACTAAAATTTATTTCTATGACCTGAACTTTATTCATGTATATGATACATATTTGTATGTATGATCTGAAATTATTTTAAAATCAAAATATACTTTTTATGCAAAGAATTTAGATTTAAAAATTTAGATTTAAGATATAAAATTAGTGTTTATGCATGAAAGATTGGTCATGGGTAGATCAAATTAGGTCATGTAATTAGATTACATCTAGAATTTTTTGATTTGACCATATTAGGTCTAAATCGATTTAGCAATTGATCAAACTGAGTCAAGTATTGATTAGGATGAGATCAATAGAGCTTAAGATCATATAATTATTGTTGATCGAATTGATTAACACCCATATGTAAAATCAATTAACCTAATAACCTGATTCGACTCTATGGCATGAATCTGAATCACCTAACCTAACCTATTTGGATCAATTGATCAATTGGTGCTTGAGGCAAGTAATTGAAAGGTGGTTATTTAATTGATTCCGTTCGCTGACCTAGTCAATTTATTGGTGTCTAAAGAAAGCAACGGGGGGACCCCCACTAATCTTTACTTATCTGGTCAATTTGAAAGATTGAGTTTCAAATATGGTTGCTTGATAGTTTAATTTAGCCCATGTCAATTAGATCAGTCATATGATGACTGATTAGATGAGACATAAACTTAAATCTCTCTATTAATATTAAGTCCAATGGCCTTCCATCATTGTAGATGTGCAGACGTGCTACCGATGTTGATTATTCTCAGCTAGTTACAGTGGTTTAGTTGTATTGAGAACACACAACCATTCTATTAGCAAAGAGTTGCTCTAGGATAAAGATGGGGTTGAACCCAATAACTGTTAGGTAAGAGACTCAATGATGGCTTTGCATCTACTTGTGAACGGTGGGTTTGACTTAACTAAAAAATATGGGCAATAACTGTTAGATGAGCCCACATGAAGACTAAGTCGCTGCAACATGTTTAGAGAAGTATCTAGATAAAAAGTTATCCACACATCGATATTCGTTCATGTTACCAATAACTGTTAGATGAGGTGCATGGCCTCGGTGGGACTGCAGCATCCACTAGAAATTCAGTTGTCATGTTAAGATTTTTATTTCTCTATCTAGAGAGTATGGAAGATTTGATAAAATAGTAGGAGTCTTTTTGCATCTAAAAGTTTTTAGAGTAAATTATAAAATAAGTACAACCATCCAATTAGAATCTTTGCTTTCTGCTGTTCATTATGTCAACTTCCAATCCTCTAGCTCAAATCTTAGATATCAACCGATTAACCAAAACCAATTATATAGAATGGCTCACAAACCTAAGAATCATTCTTAATTTTAAAAAATTAAGCAATATTCTCTACCAGATTATTCTGATGTTAACAGCCTGTCCAACCCAAAGTCAATGAGTTATACTTGATGAGTGGATGGACAATGTCATTAAAGATAGGTGCTATATGTTGAAGTCTATGTTAGATAAACTCCAACGTATGCATGAGCATATATTCACTGCCAACGATATATTGATTCATCTACAAATATTATGAGATGATCAGAGTCGCACAATGCATGAGATGTGTGATGGACAGTCAGTCTATGATTGTTATTTGATAATGATCAAGGACATTAAGGAGCTTAAAAGGCTCGACATTACTATCCATAAGGAATTACTTGTGGATTTGATCCTGCGATCCCTATTTAGTTTATATGGGTAGTTTATGGTAAACTACCATATGAATGACTTTATTGGTATCTTATCTAAATTGATCAATGTGTTGCTAACTAAGGAACCTTGAAAGAGTTCAGAGGCAAATATCTGAAGAGCCTAAAGAAACAAGAACATGCCTAGAGTAGGTATGTCGAAATTGCTTAATACTATCCTTATAATTTTCTCTTTTTCCAGTTGAGTTTTAGACTCTAGTGATTTTTATTA
Organism: Elaeis guineensis; assembly: GCF_000442705.2. Classification (NCBI taxonomy): domain Eukaryota; kingdom Viridiplantae; phylum Streptophyta; class Magnoliopsida; order Arecales; family Arecaceae; genus Elaeis; species Elaeis guineensis. Next base: position 51,914,316 of record NC_026002.2, read on the forward strand.
ATAGAGTCTATGGGAAGGTAGAGGGCTGAGGAAGTAATCCTTAAATTGACAATAGGGCAACTGTTGCTACTATGGCCATAGGTATCTATTCTTTATGATTATCATTTTGATTTATTTCTTAGAGACAATCTCTATCATTTGCATGGTGATGCATCTGTGAACTTAATTGAGCAAGTAGTAAATGCCATTAGATTTGAGAGATCCAGAGTTGAGATAAAACTTAAGTATATGTAGAACTTTAGGCTAGGTCGTATAAGAGAAGAAATGATTAACAAATTGGAGAAATATGGACTTTTGGGCTCATTGACTATTGAGTCATATTTAATTTGTGTATTATCTCTTTAAAAAAATATGATCAAGCTACTCTTGTAGGACAAGAAGAAAAGGACCATTGAGATACTTATCCTTGTACACATTTGATGTGTGTAGCCCATGTGATGTGCTACTAAAAGGAGTTGTCTCTACCTTGTTACCTTTACGATGATCAGTCATGTTATGGGTATATATATGAGATACAAATCAAAAATTTTTAAAATATTCAAAGAATTTAGATATAAAGTAAAGAAATAAATCCAAAAATTTTTAAAAGTACTTCGATCAAATTGAGGATGCAATACCAATGAAAATAATTTTTTGATTATCTCATAAAATGGCATAGTTTCATTTTGGACCCCTCTTAGTATATCTCAGCTCAATGAGATAAGAAGAGTTATGGGACCATATGAGATTTGGTCTGATCCATGATGGAATTCATTGATTTATTTATGTTTCTTTAGAGACATGCTTTAATTCTATGGAATTAGATTCTCTTTAAACCTATTCTTATCACATCGTATGAGATATAATGTGGTGAGAACTAAATCTTGGTTATTTCAAGATCTAAGGATGTCCAACCTGTGTCAAGGACAGCAAGTGGATATGTTAGAAGATAGATCTATAAAGCTCATTCTAAAAGAGTTTGGGATACTACTTTTCTTCTGAAAAGATTATAATGTGATTATGACCCGACATGCTATCCTTTTAGAAAATTATTTAACCAAGATGAAGTAGTGGAAGGAAGGTTAAGCTTGAAGAGAGTGTCTCTGAGGAGCAGCGAGCCTTGAGACCTAAAGAACCTATTCATGATGATCCGGTATGCATATATTTCTCCTCCACCTTGTAAATTGAAGGAAAACATGGTGGGTGATGTGCATGTATTTTTAAAAATTTTTACAATGGCATATATATAGATTAAATAATTTAATCTATAATGCATGCATAAATCAAATCTAAATCACCATATAGGATCTATGACATGAATTAATATACATGTATGCACATCTGAAATTTAAAATTCAGCAAGTATAGGATATATCTAATCTATATTTAGATCATATCTAAAATTAATTGAATACAAAACTTGATATCTAAGTGTGGATAGTAGATCACCGCATCCAAAATCTATGGTAGATAGTTCTTCATGATGTTTGATAGCCGCACACAAGTCCAACCTCTACCGGTATCCATACGAAGTCCTCATACTGATCGATCTCTTCAAGAGTGCTAGCTCGCGAAGACACCATCCATTGACTAATTTGAGAGGAACATGATGGAAATGAAGAATAAGGAGATCCTCTCTCTTTCTTCCTGAATGCATGCATCTGATCTTTACAATAGAGATCAAGAGAAGAATCCTTTCTTCTCAATTTTTCATGCATAAGAGAGAACTTTTCTCTCTTCCTTTCACACCTTTAAGAAGAATTTTTCTTCTTTAATTTTTTATGATAAAAATTAGATCTAATCTAATTTTTTATGTAAAAAATCATATAAAATCTTGAGATCTAGAAAAATTCAAAAGAGGGATCCAAGAGAAGAACCATTCTTCCCTCTTCTTCTTCCTTTTCTTCTTCGATCTAGAACTCTAGAAAGCCCCAAACACCCAACCAAATTTTTTTTGATATTTTTTTTAAATTATTATATTAAAAATTAGATCTAAACTAATTTTTATCTTAAAAAAATAAAAAAAAAATGAAAGAAGAACTCCTTCTTCAAGGCTGTGTACAAGAAAGAAGATCCATCTTCTTCCTTGATCTAAAACTTCAAGAAGCCCCAAACCCCAACCAAATTATTTTTAGTATTTTTTATCTAATTTTATATGTTAAAATTAAATCTAATTTAATTTTTATTTTTAAAAGAAAAATCTGAAAGAAGAACTCCTTCTTCAAGGCTGCGCGCAAGAAAGATGACCCTTCTTCTTCCTTGATCTTTCTCTCCTTGAAAAGAACTTTTCTTCTCTAATTTTTTACTATATAACTAGTAGAAAAGTCTTTATTTGATATTCAAAAATTAGTAAGAAACTCTCACAAAATCCTTTCAAGAAGGGAGGAGAAGAGGAGAGATGGTGTGTAGATGTTGGGGCATCCAACTCTTGGATGCCCCCTTCTATTGACGCCCCTTCTGTTTTTGGCGATAAGAAAGAGATGGAGAGATGCCCTATTTTTCACAGAAGAGAGAAGAGGGTGCACCCCTCTTTTGGGGCATGGGATCTCATATTAAAAGGAATTGAGGCATAGAGAATTAATAGCATATGGGTTGGTTCCAAGTTGGTTAAGTCTTATTCCAAATAGGATTCAAGATCTTTATCAAATTCTAACTAATTCTTGGATCCAATCCTAACCAATTTAGAAATTATTTATAACAAACTAACTAATTAGATTCTAGTCAAATTAGGTCCTAATCCAATTAAAAATTAGTTAGATTAAAACCTCATTAATTCAGGAATTGATTCTTAATGGATATCAGAAAAATTTTTTAATAATAGGGCTTGATCCAATCAAGCCTATTATCAAATGATATTTGATCAAATCAAAGCCTATTATCCTATAGGGTTAGATCCAATCCAAGCCTATATAAAATAATTTCATATTCATGCATCCCTAAGATCAATTGAAATAAGTCCTGTTATTCAATAGGACTGCATCCAATTAATCCAAATCTAATCTAATTGAATCCAATTCAATTAGATCTAATTCAATCTCCATTACTCAATTAAATTGAGCCAATTAACAATCATATTGTTAGTTAATTATTCTTCTAATTTACTAACTATTAGTAAATATTTATTGTAATCTTTGCATAGGATTAATCATCAATCAAATTGATAATTAAACTCTTCAATGATTCATAATCGTCGATCAGCCATTTGATCAGACAGATACTTCTATGTGTGTGATCCCATAGGTTCGAACCTAAGTCAATAGCATAAGAATAATTCTTGTACTAATCAATGTAAACATCTAGTAATGGGACCCGACGTCCGAATAGGCTGAGTGTATGCCTAGCAACACTCTAGAACCCATGTGGATATAGTTACTGTATAATTCATCTCTTTGACACTTGATGCTCAAGGATGATTTTGAGTTAAACTGTCAACTTAAGAAGAGTGATCCACATTATGTCTCAACCTCAAAAATTCTGTGACTCCTCACAAGGACTACTTTGGCCAAAGTTTTGCTGAATTGAAATACAATGATGCATCATCTTCAATTTTACTTGAAGCGGTCAATCCCATCTTGACTCACACTTAGACTTCACAAGTACTTGACTATACCTAAAAATCTTCCATCATCGAATTAAAAATTTGGATAGTCCAACACCAAAGCATAGTGAGTTACTTGCAAGTCACTGAAACAGTCTCAGGTCTGAGAGACACATATACCCATATCCCATCAGAGCAACTTTTGACAGCAGAGTGCTCTGAAAGTGATCACACTCAGTAAAATATACTCTTATATATCACTCATATGCCATATCCGTGCCACTACATGTCTTGATTAAGAGGACAACCAACTAATATGGCATACAACGACCTATATTCGATACAATTATCATCCTTGTAATAATTGTATCATTTGGTCATGAGCAAAATTTAAGAACCACATGATAAATCCTCCTTTATCATTTTAGAAGTAGTTCTAAGGACTTTATCATAACATATGAGTTTTATTTTAGAAAATATATTCCTTATGATGAATCTATCAGATAATATTTATTATTTTATAATTCATATACTTATATAGAGCACAATCATCTATAACCTCGATGATTGGCTTTAGGATATATTTTCCAACAACTCCTACTTGGACTAAAGCCAATCAGATTGGTATTAAATATCCATCTTCCATTTTAGATCATCGAACTCATTAGATCCCATTGCTTTAGTCAATAGATCGATCAAGTTCTCCTTTCAGTCGATCTTCCTAAGGTCAACTTTATTTCTATCTTATCAAATAAGTTGATTGCAATACAAAAAATATTTGATTTTTAGATGGAACATTAATTCTTCAGCTTGAGCTATGGCTCCAGTACTGCTGTCAATATAGAAAGATCGGACCATCAATGGAGGGTGCCACTCCATGCTCGTTGATGAACTTTCATAACCAAATAACTTCTATACCAGCATCAAATGCTGTAAAGAACTCCATATCGTAAATAAAATTGGCTACTAACTATTGCATGGAACCTTTTCAGCATGTCGCTCATTTTTTTAGGATAAAAATACAATCTGACACAACTTTATCATTTCCATCCGACTAAAAATTAGAATCAGTATTCCATAGGTTTTAAGTCAGATTCTCCATAAACGAGCCATTGGTCCTTAGTATTTCATAAATATTTAAGGATGATTCTCATAACCTTCTAAATCTTTATGAAGAACAGAGATGACAACCAAGCTTTTATTTTCTGTAACGTAGGGATGTCATTTTCGATTAAGAGAATTTCATCCAAACAGCACAAAAAATAATTTTGCAGAACTATTAGCTCATTTGTACATACAAGATTCTGCTTCATTCTTAATGAAGTCATATATTTAAAATATATATATTCTAACTCTGAGAAGCTTGATTCAATATGAATGGACTTGAGGATTGCCATAAGAAAACTGTCTCGTCATAGTCAACACTATAATTTTGATGAAATTCTTTGGTAATCAGATAGAATTAATAGGTCTCCATCTTTTCATCTGTGCCTCTTATCCATCTAAAATTCACTCACACCTTATGAGTCTTATCTCTTCAGGTGAACCAACGAATGTCCATACATTGTTGATCTTTATGGATTTCATTTCAGATTTAATGGCTCCAAGCCACTTCTCAATGTTAGATCCCTGTATTGCATCCGTATGAGATCAAATCTCTATCTCGAATCTAGAAACTGAAGTATCTGTTCGACTGACATGGTACTCTACTATAGCTATTCAAGGATGCTTTTACATCGAATTTCAGATTTGATCTAATCAACTCCGGTTATGTTGGTTTGTGTCAGAGTTGGTTCTTCTACCTATCAAGCTTCACCAAGCTTGCTCTTAACGGCATCAGTTCCTTCACCAAAAAAGGTAGAAGAAATACTCTTAAATAATATTTATCTGATCAAGATCCAAGCTAATCGATTTATGAACATTTCACACAAATTTGACACCCCAAACCATAGGATAAGAAAGTATCGAATTATTCAAGTCCATATCTTATATGAAGTTTTAGTGATCGATTTGCTTGAAATATTCTCGAGCACATATTAAGTAGTCTCTAAATCATGACCTCAGACAGACCAACAAACCCCATAGTGGATCGAACCATCTCTAACAAGATTCAATTCTCCTTTTCAGACATCTTTTTAAATAGTGATGTCTCAGGAGAGGTCCATTAAGAGAGAATTTAATTTTTTTCAAGACATGTCAAAACTTATTGTAAAGTTACTCACTTCATTAGTCAAACCGATAAATTCTAATACTCTTTGCAGTTTATTTTTCTACCTCATTATAGAATTATTTAAATATTTCAATTGATTCAGATTTATGCTTCATAAGCAAGACACACCCATACCAAGATAGGTCGTTAGAGATTTAATGAAGTAATAAAGCCCTCTTTTGGCACTAATATTCATGAGTGTAAATGCATCAATATGTACTAAACTCAGAGCATCACTGGCTCATTCATCCTTTCCAATAAATGGTGACTAAGTCAACTATACTAAAAGCAGGCTTTAGTGATATTATCTAATCTAGGATGTTAGTCAGATGTGTACACTACACTAACAGACTATGGTACTGAGTTTATGTCATTTTCAATTATCTACTCATTATTGTAGTATCATTCACAGTAATATTACAATAATCATACTTATTAATACCATCAATAAGATTGGATAAAAATGACAATTACTTAAAATGACATCTTTAGGATTGAAAATAAGTTCGATGAGTCCTAATGTTAAAACTGGAACAGACTTCCATGTCTTGCATTTAGAAGTCTCTTGTCATTTTCAAATCTTCTACTATCTAAAGTCTTTTGCAACTATTTGCAAACATAACTTATACGGTTGGTATCCTATACCCCGATAGTAGGATAATCAATAGAGAAACTTCAAAGAATTATCATATAACTATCTTGACTAGCAATCATTTGCTGATTTCTCTTTTAAGCCTGTTTGGGTTAGTCTGAGATTTTTTAATTAATTTTCTCAAAAACTATATTCAACTTCTGATACTGGCTATTGAAGTTAGGTCTGATAATATTTTCACTATCTAGCAGTGAAGAGAGCGATTATTTTTTAGCCATTTTTAAAAAGAGAACAATTGACCTATTAGTATATGAATTATTTTAAGCCTAAAGATTTGGACTTTAATCTAAAGATTCTCTCACTATTTTATACAAATTGATAGCCTCTACCTCCAATCTGAAGAATTACTTTAATTTCTTAGCGGGTGCTAGAATCCACACAGACTACATTTAGACCCGAGTATGACTCAGCTAATCCTAGTGTATCCATGGGTAGGTTCACAACCAATTATTTCTCCAAATAATTTCTAACAATCAGATTTTATCCCAGGCATTCCTTCAGCAAGCATGTGGCACCTCCACTGAAAATCTTGATTAGGTCCAACCATTAACATGACAACATCAAGTGTATCCAATAAAATAGATGTCCAGATCCAAGTGTGGCTCGACCAACCTGAGCATTGATCTGAAGGTACAACAAGATGGTCATATAATGAATGATAATTTCAATACGTAATAAATACCAGGCATATGGCACCTCCCATGCCTATTTGAGTATTAGACTCATTATCACGCATCTTAATAGAAGGATATGATCTAGTTATCCCCATAACTAGCTCATTTTATGGACCTCAAAATTTAGAGAATTCGGTTAATATATCTTAGAGGACATCAGTCGACCTACAAGTCATAATCCTCCCACTGACTTCACCAAGTCATGAGAAGGATTAGTGACTAGTGGGTCCAACCGGCATGTCGTAGATCCTCCCACTGACTATCAAATCATAAGAAGGATTAGAGACAAATCGGTCCAGGGCACCTAAATCAGTCATACTGATTAACCTTAACAACATGGGTCAACTTGAGTCACCAGCGATCTAATCAGCCTAACGACTTGGGCTCAACCTTTGAGCCTGAATTAAGGTCTATTTTGTTTGATCAAAGATATGGACTCGATCAACTATAACTATTATTTTTGATCTAGAGTACCATTGATCTAATCTAAATTAACTATTGGTTAGATTGGATCAACTACTTTTTTTAGTCCATTAAGTCTTTGATTCTAACCTTAGGTCTAAGCCAATTAAAAGGACCTGATTTGAGTTATCCCATGCCCCATATTTTATGCAATGTCATTAGATCTTTAATCATAATTCTAGATCTAAAATATATTTATTAATTCTTAATTATGTATAGCATCAACATGGATTAAGGTTATGAAATAATTTCTTATGTAAACTTTTTACATTAAATCATAAAATTTTTTAGATCAAATCTAAATTTTTATGATTTTCAATCAAAGTAATTTTGATGAATCAAGATTAGATGTAACTAGTTTTTTCATAACTTGTATCACATACAATAACACCTAGGATTTCAAGATCTAGGGTTTTGCAAGAAAGTAAATTTTCTCTTTTTGCTTTCTTCTTCATGGGACCTTACAGTGGCACCCCTACACGTCATGAAGAGCACCCCATTGAATAGAAAGAGATGGTCATGTAACCCTACTTGCTCTTATGACCAGATGGCCTGGTGATTATCCAATCCGAGTACTTTACTACTCAGAGCATCTAATCTTATTCACATATCATATATGCAAAAATTTAGATCAAATCTAAATTGTATTAGATTCGATTTTACATTAGATCATATCTAAAATCAGATCATAACATATCTTATGCATTGCTAAATCTAGATTTTAACTCTACATGCATATATGTTCATGTCATAATAAATCTAACTCTGATACCATTTGAACAAAAATATAGTGGGTGATGTGTATGTATTTTTAAATATTTTTACAACAAAACATATATAGATTAAATAATTTAATCTATAATGCATGCATAGATCAAATCTAAATCACCATACAGGATCAATGACATGAACTAATATGCATGTATGCACATCTGAAATCTAAAATTCAGTAAGTACAGGATACATCTAATCTATATTTAGATCATATCTAAATATTAATTGAATATAAAACTTTATATCTGAGCATGGATAGTAGATCATCACATCCAAAATCTATGGTAGATGGTTCTTCATGATGCTTGACAGCCGCACATGCATCCGACCTCTACGGATATCCACACGAAGTCCTCGTACTGATCGATCTCTTCGGGAGTACTAGCTTACGAAGACACCATCCATTGACTGATTTGAGAGAAACATGATAAAAATGAAGAATAAAGAGACCCTCTCCCTTTCTTTCTGAATCCATGCATCTGATCTCTATAATAGAGATCAAGAGAAGAATCTTTTCTTCTCAATTTTTCATGCATAAGAGAGAACCTTTCTCTCATCCTTTCACACCCTTAAGAAAAACTTTTTTTCTTTAATTATTCATAATAAAAATTAGATCTAATCTAATTTTTCATACAAAAAATCACATAAAATTTTGAGATCTAAAAAAATTCAAAAGAGAGATTCAAGAGAAAAATCATTCTTTTCTCTTCTTCTCCTTTTTCTTCTTCGATCTAGAACTCTAGGAAGCCCCAAATATCCTATCAATTTTTTTTGATATTTCTACTCTAAATCTTTATATTAAAAATTAGTTTTAATCTAATTTTTATCTTAAAAAAAATAAAAAAAATCTGAAAGAAGAACTCCTTCTTCTTCAAGGCTGTGCACAAGAAAGAAGATCCATCTTCTTCCTTGATCTAAAATATCAAAAAGTCTCAAATCCTAATCAAAATTTTTTTGGTATTTTTTCTTTAAATTTATATGTTAAAAATTAGATCTAATTTAATTTTTATTTTTAAAAAAAATTAAAAAAATTTGAAAGAAAAACTCCTTCTTCTTCAAGGCTGCGCGCAAGAAAGAAGACCCTTCTTCTTCCTTGATCTTTCTCTCCTTGGGAAGAACTTTTTTTCTTCAATTTTCTACTGCATAACCAACAGAAAAGTCTCTATTTGATGCCTAAAAATCACTAAAAAGTCTCACAAAATTCTTTCACGAAGGGAGGAGAAGAGGAGAGATATCGTGTAGATGTTGGGGCGTCCAACTCTTGGACGCCCCCCTTCTATTTTTGGCGACAAGAAAGAGATGGAGAGATGCCCTATTTTTCATAGAAGAGAGGAGAGGGTGCACCCCTCTTTTGGGGCATGGGATCTCACGTTAAAAGGAATTGAGGCATGGAGAATTAATAGCACATGGGTTGGTTTCAAGTTGGTTAAGTCCTATTCTAAATAGGATTCATGATCTTTATCAAATTCTAACTAATTTATGGATCCAATCCTAACCAATTTAGAAATTAGTTATAACAAACTAACTAATTAAATCCTAACCCAATTAGGTTCCAATCTAATTAAAAATTAGTTAGATTAAAACCCCATTGATTTAGAAATTGATTCTTAATGGATATCAGCGAAGTTTTTTAATAATAGGGCTTGATCCAATCAAGCCTATTATCAAATGGCATTTGATCAAATCAAAACCTATTATCCAATAGGGTTAGATCCAATCCAAGTCTATATAAAATAATTTCATATTCATGCATTCCTAAGATCAATTGAAATAAGTCCTGTTATTCAATAGGGCTGCATCCAATTAATCCAAATTCAATCTAATTAAATCTAATTAAATCTAATTCAATTAGATCTAATCCAATCTCCATTGCTTAATTAAATTGAACCAATTAATAATCATATTATTAATTAATTATTTTTTTAATTTACTAACCATTAGTAAATATTTATTGTAACCTTTGCATAGGATTAATCATCAATCAAATTGATAATTAAACCCTTCAACGATTCATAATCGTCGATCAACCATTTGATTAGATAAATATATCTATGTGTATAATCCTATAGGTTCGAACTTAAGTCGGTAGCACAAGAACAATTCTTGTACTAATCGATGTAACAATCTAGCAATGGGACCCATCATTCGGATAGGCCGAGTGTATGTCTAGCAACACTCTAGAACCTATGTGGATATAGTTACTATATAATTCATTCCTTTGACTCTTGATGCTCAAAGATAACTTTGGGTTAAACTGTCAATCCAAGAAGAGTGGTCCACATTGTGTCTCAACCTTAAAAATCTTGTGACTCCTTACTAGGACTACTTTAGCCAAAGTTTTGTTGAATTGAAATACAATGATACATCATCTCTAATTTTACTTAGAGTGGTCAATCCCATCTTGACTCACACTCAGACTTTTCAAATATTTAACTGTATCCAAAAATCTTCCATCATTAAATTAAAAATTTGGATAGTCCGGTACCAAAGCACAGTGAGTTGCTTGCAAGTCACCGAGACAGCCTCAGGTCTGAGGGACACATATATCCATATCCCATCAGAGCAACCCTTGATAGCAGAGTGCTCCAAAAGTGGTCATGCTCAGTGATATGTACTCCTATATATCATTTGTATGCCATACCCATATCACCACACATCTTGATTAAGAGGACAACCAACTAATATGGCATACAATGACTTATACTTGATACAATTATCATCCTTGTGACAATTGTATCATTTGATCGTGAGCAAAATTTAAGAATCATATGATAAATCTTCTTTTATCATTTTGAAAGTAGTTCTAAGGACTTCATCATAACATATGAGTTTTATTTTAGAAGATATATTCCTTATGATGAATCTGTCAGATAATATTTATTATTTTATAATTTATATACTTATATAGAGCACAATCATCTATAACCTCGATGATTGGCTTTAGGATATATTTTTCAACATAAATATAGTAGGATCTCCAATCCTCTCGAAAGGTACTGGATATGCTTAATAGAGGATGTAGAAAAATTTATTTCTCATGGGAGATTGAAAACATAGAGATGATCCCAAAACCTATAATGAAGCGATGTTAGATATTGATTCTAAAAAAGGGATATGAATTAACTTTTCTGACTAGATATCTTTTGAAGATTTCTATGTGGAGTAGCTCATGGATTTCACTTCTTGTGATAGGAGATCACAAAGTTTATAATAATCTTGGAGTTGGAACATTCATTTCAATAATATGATCAAATTATTTGATCAAAAATAAAAAATTATATATTTTCAAAAGGATCAGTGAAAGTGTCCAATACCGACATCGATTAAAATATGGTTGTATATAGAATTCTCTAAAAAAGATATAAAGCAAGCATCCTAAAGATCTATAGAGATAGATCTAATTGGATGCTTGTATTTTCATAGATAAAGTATAGATAGCAGATGCTGAAAAGGTTCAGTATAGAAATCTCGAAGAGGGATCTGCTACCTTCTTGGACATAGATGTATACCATGTAATGTACTTGAACTGATATAGTTAATATTATGAATATTACGAGTAGATATCAATTGTATCCAGGCTGAGAGTGCTGGATTACTGTGAAAACATCCTTAAGTACTTAAAAAGAACTAAAGATTTATTCTTAATTTGGAGAAGGATCAAAGCTAGTAGTGAGAGGATACATCAATTCAAATTTTATGTCTGATGTTGATGGTAGAATGTCTACATTATGGAGTGTAATCATATCAATATCTTGGAAGAGTTTCAAGTAATCGATCAATGGAAGCTGAGTACACTTTAGATGTGTAGGATACATTCTGGTTCTAATATTAGTTGTAGAACTGGATGTCATGCCATCAGATGCCATGATATTATACTGCAAAGATAATGGCACCATAGCCCTTGCTAAGGAGCCTAGGTCTCATCAGATATTCAAGTACATAGAGCAGTAGAACATACGACTACCTTAAGTAGAAATATATAGAGGTGCAGAGCAAACTATACATGAGATATGGATGATCCACTGGTAAGTCACTTAGCTAGCCTAAGACTAAAGCCTGTCTTGTGAAGATGGAGCTTGGTACATGGCAGATTGGCTTTAGTGCAAGTGAGAGATTATTGGATGTATGCCCTAGAAGCTGATCTTGGCTAACGCATATCATATTTCTAGGATATGATTTTATATTTTATAGGTATTTATATTACTATTTATATTTTATGTGTCCATGAATCATTCAAGGGATTAACAAGATGATGACACATATTCTCAAAGAGTTGAGAATTTGAGACATGTGTCATTGATGGTTAATTCCTAAATTGCTCCTAATCATAGGATCATCATGAGAATGGTGATTAATCCAGATAGATCAGTGCACAGATCACTTTCTTCGGATAGATGGATCTCGAATCTGTGATGTAGTGACACAGGAGCGAGAGTGCAGGTGGTTGTTAGAGAATAACTAGTACTAAGTGTTGGTGCAAAAATCTGCCTGCGTTGGAGAGGCTAGAGTCGCGGTCGCCGTTGGGACCTGCAAAAGAAGTCTAAACCGGAGGTGGGGTTGCTCCGGCAAGACCCTCCGACGCTCAAGTCAGTTCTCTGCCTCAACAAGAATGGAGTGTTCGAACGAAAATTTTAGCAGAGTTTCTAGGTAAAAAAATGAGAGCTTAGAGAATAATGTATCTGGGGTCCCCCTTTTTATAAGCGGAGGGAGCAACAGACTGATAGCGATGTTTGTAACCGTCTGGCAGTGGGCTGCCCATGGTCAGGAGGAGTTTGTTGTGAAGAGTAGCGGAGTGGAATCATGGCTATCACCGGGACATGCCACGTGGAGTCTGTCGCGGGAAGTGGAGCGGTGTCCGTTGTCGCGACTTACCAGAGGATGGAGGAATCGCGTGGTATCCATCGCAGAAAGTGGAGCAGGATCATGGCCATTATTGTGGTCTGCCAGGGAGTGATGGAGCTGCATGGAATCCATCACAGGAAGTGGAGCAGAGTCGTGGCCGTTATTGCGGCCCGCCAGGGAGTGATGGAGCCGTGCGGAATCCGTCGCAGGAAGTGGAGCAGAGTCGTGGTCATTGCTGTGGCCTGCTAGAGGGTCCAGGCCTGTCGGTCGAAGTCTGGTTGGAGTGTCTGGCAGAGAGAGGTGGCTAGTTACCCGTCTGAGAGGAGCTCGGAGTCCGACTCTCGTAGGAGTCCGGACGAAGTCTTCCTTCAGTCGAAGTCGGGGATGAGGTCCGGCTCCCATGGGAGTCCGGATGGAGTCTTCCTGTAGCCAGAGTTGGAGACGAGGTCTGGCTCCCGTAGGAGTCCGGGCAGAGTCTACCTGCAATTGGAGTTGGGGGCGAAGTCCAGCTCCCGTAGGAGTCTGGATGAAGTCTACCTGCAATTGGAGTCGTGGGCGGAGTCCGACTCCCGTAGGAGTCTGGATGATGTCTGCCTGCAGCCGGAGTTGGGGATGAGGTCCGGCTCCCGTAGGAGTCTGGACAGAGTCTACCTGCAATTGGAGTTGGGGCGAAGTCCGACTCCCGTAGGAGTCCAGACGAAGTCTGCCTGCAGCCGGAGTTGGGAACAAGGTCTGGCTCCCGTAGGAGTCCGGGTAGAGTCTTCCTGCAACCAGAGTTGGGGATGAGGTCCGGCTCCTATAGGAGTCCGGGCGGAGTCTACCTGCAATTGGAGTTGGGGTGAAGTCCGGCTCCCGTAGGAGTCCGAACGAAGTCTACCTGCAATTGGAGTTGGGGTGAAGTCCGACTCCCATAGGAGTCCGGACGAAGTCTGCCTGTAATTGGAGTTGGGGCGAAGTCCGGCTCCCGTAGGAGTCTGGACGAAGTCTGCTTGCAGTCGGAGTTGGGGGCGAAGTCTGGCTCCCGTATGAGTCGGACGAAGTCTACCTGCAATTGGAGTTGGGGCGAAGTCTAGCTCCCGTAGGAGTCCGGACGAAGTCTGCCTGCAGTCGGAGTTGGGGGCGAAGTCCAGCTCCCGTAGGAGTCCAGACGAAGTCTACCTGCAATTGGAGTTGGGGCGAAGTCCGGCTCCCATAGGAGTCCGAACAAAGTCTAGAAGATGGTCGATCATCATGGAAATTTGGGTGGAGTCCGTCCGTCGTGAAGAGTCCGGTCGACGCTGGTGGGGGCTTATCCGTCAGCAAAACTTGGGAGCGTTGTGGGGGCTCGACCGCCCGGGAGGTTTAAAGAGATGTCGTCGGAGGTCGGAAGTCGGTTGGATCCCCGAAGGGTCACTCCTGTCACGAACTTCGACTGGGTGGTATTTTATACCCAACACCAGTCCCCCTACTTTCGAGTTCAAATTTCGAATGAAGGAAGTACAGAAAGATTGTCACAGCTGAAGTTCTTCCCTCGATGTCCGCACGCAATCATTCTCAGGTATTTTGGTATTTAATACACGCATGCTGGAGTCTTTTTCCGATTAGGGCGACCCGAAGAGTCTTTTCGGAACTCCCACCAGGGCGTGATCCCAAGCATCACGCCATGAAAGTCTGCGAACAGTCAACCCTAGGTTGCGGTGAGTGGGACACGCGGTGAGCACTAGTTGGCCTAGGGACACCTGCCACCATAATTGCGCCAGGCTCCGTTGTCTATTTAAGCCCCCACCTCTCCTCCAGAGGCTTCACTTCACCTGAGGGATGATAACTTTCCTTCGCCTGAGAGCTTAGCCACTCAGCCACTCCATCGGTGCCCCTTCCGGCTCCGAGCGTCCCTCGCGCTGGTCTTTGCCATCTCCGCCGGCTCTCCGCTGCTTCCAGTCCCCCGAGTCTCTCCACGGGGTTCCCCTGCACAGGCCTTCGCCCCGAAGGCCAATCTCCAGATGATGCCACGGGCTAAGAAGAGTACAAAGAGGAGAACAGCAGTCTGCAAATTCTCTGATCGTCGAACTGCCGCTGAGGGTTCCCACCGCCTTAAAGGAGGCTCGAGGGAGAATTCCTTCAACAACAGGAGTTTAATAATGGGGACAACTGGTGAAGGCATTCTGCCTGAGAATTTCGGAGTAGTTGAACGGGGCGACACCGGTCAAGGGGGTGGAGCTGTCGTTACAGGCCATGGCGGGATCCTTGATGTCGTCGGGGCCGAGGGACCAGAAGTGGTCGGCGTCGACGGTGGGGCAATAAAACTTGTTGTAGGGATGGTGAAAATAGCGCATGTCGACCTTTCCGGAACACCTAGGACGGTGGTTGTCATGGAGCATCCGGTGATGGCACATATCTCCGGCGCCATTGCTGCCTCTGAGATAACTCCGGTTCTTCTTGAAGCAGGTCGTCGTCACCGCCGCTGTTGCCCTTGCTGCCCCCTGGAATCCATCCCATCCTTTTCCCCCTAGGGTTGGGATTTCGGAGGTGGAGCGGAACGAGGCAGGGGGCGAGAGCCGAGAGGCTTGTCACACGTGCTAGAAAATGCTGCTGGGAAGGATAGGATCGGGAAGAGAAGTCTACAGCTCAAAGTAGCCCTCGGTGTATCCCTTTCGAGTCTTGTAATAATATTTTTTTTTCTGGCCCTCCGGGCTTGTAACGTACATCGAGAAATGAGAAGGAGATTTTGTTACTTCGTTTGCGCTTTGCGCCGAATTGGTGTCTGCCGAACTTCCTTTCTTTACCATTGTTGTGGTTGTATTCCCTTCTCTTTACTTCTCTTCTTCTCTCTCTCTTTTCTCTTCTCTCTCTTTTTTTTTTTTTTCTTGACATCGTCCATAGGTTGCCAGTAGTGGTCACGTCGGCTCGCCTTTCAGTTATCCTTCTTCTTCAACTAATGGCTCTGTAATGTATATTGGATGAATAAAATGAGAAGGAAAATTTATGCTACCTCTTATACTCACGTGTTGAATTGTTGCTTGCCGAGCTTCTTTTCGACCTTTACGTCGTTCGGAGGCACCCGATTGCCATCATATCGACCCATCCTTTTCGTCCATGGCCGCAGATTTGTCCAGAGCAGCTCGGGTTTGGCACCCCCCATCAGGGCTCGGGCTCAGAGGTCTGATCTTTCGTCACCCCGAGGAAGCCTCATCTCGGGCTCGTGCTGAGAGCTTCCTTGAGAGCCGGGGTCCTTGATAAGAACCCAAATCCTTGCTGAGATGGGGTTCTCTGCGTCTTCGATGCTGTTTGTTTTCCATTCGTCACTGACGTGGTCCATCGCCTTCCTTTTTAGCCCCTCCCTTTTTCTTTTTCGTTTGGAATTTTTCCTCCATTCTTGGTGGGGCTACGGGAGTTCGGCTCTCGTAAGTGAAGTCGGAGTGGAGTCTGGCTCTCGTGGGAGTCTGGATGGAGTTTACCGGTAGTTGAAGTCAGAGGCGAAATCTGGCTCCCGGACGGAACTTACCAACGATCGAAGTTGGGGATGAGGTTTCGGCTCCCGTAAGAGTCCAGACAGAGTCTTCCCGTAGTCGGAGCTGGGGACGGAGGCTGGCTCCCATAGGAATCCGGGCGAAATCTACCTGCAATCAAGGTCAGGGATGAAGTCCGGCTCCCGTAGGAGTCCGGACGGAGTTCACCTGTAAGTGAAGTCGCGGGCAGAGCTCGGCTCCCGTAGGAGTCTGGGTGAAGCCTTCTCGCAATTGAGGTTGGAGATGGAGTCCGATCCCCGTGGGAGTTCGGACGGAGTTTACCAGTGGCCGAAGCCGGGGATGAAGTCCGGCTCCCGTAGGAGTCCGGACGGAGTCTTATTGCGAAGGGGCCACTGGGGAAGGTCCCCCCTTTTTCTCTCCTGATCTTGAACGACCAGACTTTAATTGATGCCAGGATGAGGTCCTTTCCCTATTTCTGTCGTAACAGGTTTCAGCTCTAGTTAAAATGAGGTCCTCCTCTTGTCTCTAACACAGCCGTAGGCATACATATGGGTGTTGCTGGGCCCTTCCCCCCTTCCAGTCTAAAGAGAACCGGGCCTTCAACTTTGCTCGAGTTAGGGCGAGGTTCTCCTCCTGTCCCTAATAGGGCTGTGGGGGCGCATATGGGCGTTGTAGGACCTCTCCCCACCTCCAGTCTAGAGAATCGGGCCTTCGACTTTGCTCAAGTTAGGGCGAGGTTCTCCTCCTGTCCCTAACAGGGCTGTGGGGGCGCATATGGGCGTTGCAGGGCTTCTCCCTCCATCCGGTCTAAAGAGAAATGGGCCTTCGACTTTGCTCATGTTAGGGCGAGGTTCTCCTGCTGTCCCCAACAAGGCTGTGGGGGCACATGTGGGCGCTGTTTGGCTTCTCCCCCCATCCGGTCTAAGAGGAACCGGGCTTTCGACTTTGCTCACGTTAGGGCGAGGTCCTCCTCCTATCCCTGACGTGGCCGTGGGGGCGCATAAGGGCGTTGTAGGGCCTCTCCCTCCATCCGATCTAAAAGAACCGGGCCTTTGACTTTGCTCATGTTAGGGTGAGGTTCTCCTCCTGTCCCTAACATGGCTGTGGGGGCGCATAAGGGCGTTGAAGGGCCTCTTCCCCCATCCGATCTAAGAGAACCGGGCCTTTGACTTTGCTCATGTTAGGGCAAGGTTCTCCTCCTGTCCCTAACATGGTTGTGGGGGCACTCAAGGGCCGTTATATGGGCCTCTCCCCCGGTCTGACCTTAAAATAATCAGACTTTTATTTTGCTCATGTTAGGATGAGGTTCCCCTCCTGTTCCTAACATGACCTTGTTTTAATTGTTTGAAGGGGTCACCCCCAATTGTAACAAATCCATACCAAAAGGGAAAGACATGCAAAGTCGAAAGGAATTTTGATTCAAAGCAAAGTCGTGAGTAGTACATTTACAGGTTTCTCGAGTTTCATGGTCGTGGAAGGTCTGCTCCTCCTTGAGGTCCTCCGGTGATGGAGTCGATGGTTCTGATTGGAGGCCGATCTCTGGGCTGCTCCTCCCTTCTTGGCGGTTCAGGTTGCGGCAGGGCCCTTGGCCGATATTCCTACCCTCAGGCTGACGTCGAATGAACCTATCGAGTCGACCTCACCGGATGAGCTCCTCGATCTCATCTCAGAGCTGGATGCATTCCTCCGTGTCGTGGCCGTGGTCGCGATGGTAGAGATAGAACTTATTGGGGTTGCGCTTCCCTGGGTGTGTGCGCATCCTCTCTGGCCTAGGGAGCTGCTCCCTGACCTCCATCAGTACCTGGGTCTTCGAGGCGTTGAGAGGGGCATAGTTGCGAAATCTTTCCGGTGGAGAACCCCGTCGGACTCTGCAGTCCAGACTTCTCTGCCTACGTACCCGGGGAGGAGTATGGACACGCTTGTGCCCAAGAGGGGATCGAGAATGCGGCTGAGCTTCTCTCGGCCTTTTTTTGACTGCGGGCTTACTCGAGTCTCCCGCCTGCCGCTCTCTCGCAGTCTCCTCATCCTTCATTTTGAAGGCTTCCTCCGCTCGGGCGTACCCTTCAGTCTGAGCCAACAAATCAGCAAAATTCCTGAGGTACTTCTTCTCCAGGGAGAACAAAAGGTCATTCTTCTGAAGGCCGCCCTTCAGAGTGGCCATTGCTATCGATTGGTCCAAATTCCGGACCTCCAGTGCTGCGACATTGAAACGGTTGATGTAGGCCCGAATGGACTCCTCCTCCCTCTGCTTGATATTAATGAGGGACTCTGAACCCTTCCGGGGGTGCCGGCTGCTGACGAAATGGGCCACAAATTGATGGCTCATCTGATCGAAGGAAAAGATGGTACCCGACTTCAGTGCCGAGTATCAGTTTCTCGCCGCTCCCTTCAAGGTGGATGGGAAGGCTCGACACAGAATGGCATCGGGTGCGCCATGAAGCAGCATCATCATCTGGAAGGCCTCCAGATGATCAACTGGGTCCGAAGTCCCATCGTAGCTTTCAAATTGGGGGAGTTTGAAGTTTGGCGGGATCGGTTCCTACATGATCATCTGAGAAAAGGGAGGGTCAGTGCAAATATCCTCACCATAGGCGGGGGGAGCATGGTGGAGTTCTTCGATCCGTTGGTTCATCTCCTGGAGTCTCCAATCCAGGAAATCCTCCCGACTTCGGGTCTCGAGGGTCCTCTGGCAGAATGGGGGCAGGGATCTTCCAGGGGTGGAGTCGTGATCCGATTGAGGGCTCTCCACCCTCGGGTTCATCTTCCCAGGAAAGATGGGGTGGCTGGCCCACGTGGCCCGCCCCACCACCGGATTCTGGTGTTCCAGTGACACTCTTTCCAAGCGTACTGATGCTTGCGGCTGCTGCTGCTGCATGGCCTGCACAGCTTCAGTGAGGTCTCTGACCTGCTGTGCCAGCAGATCAAATTACTCCGCATCGACCGCCGTTGCCAGAGGAGGTGGAGGAGGCAGGAAAACTAGAGGTGAGCCCGGAGCCTGAGATCTGGCTGCGGAGGCTGTGGATCGCCGTGTGGATGCCTTACGGGGAGGCATCGGGCAAAAACCAAGTGGAGGAAGGAGGAGAGGGTGCCAGAAAAGATGCCTGGGGGCAATCCCGTTGAGCGCTTCTTTAAGAATAAGGGTACTACGAAGGCACAGCCTTTCCTCTAGCACCAATCCTGTGTTGGGAAATGTGTCCCAAAAAGCCAATCGTCAAGCTGTTGACGGTTGAGCAACCAAGTATTGTAATTGATTTGTTAATAAATAAAATATATTTGGCATTTTCATCATAAGCTTTCATCTTCTAATGAACTCCGTTGTTATGATGAAGTCCTTAGGACTATTTAAGTTCGATAAAGAGAGGATTTATCGATTAGTCCTTAAAACTGTTCACGACCAAATGATAGGCTGTTAATAAGGACGACAGCTTCTATCAAGTATAGGTCGCTGTAGGCCATATGGGTTGGTTGTCCTCTTAACCAAGGAGTGTGGAGACACTGGTATGGCATACAGGTGAGATGTAAGGGTACATCATCATTGAACATGACCAACTCCAGAGCATTCTGCTGTCGAGAATGTCTCTGATGGGATATAGGTATAAGTGTCCCTTAGACTTGAGATCGCCTCAGTGACTTGCAAGCAACTCACTGTGCTTTGGTACTGGACTAACTGAATTTCTAATTCAGAGACGGAAGGCTTCTGGGCACAGTCAAGTACTTGCGAAGTCAGAGTGTGATCGAGATGGGATTGACCACTCCAAGAGTTGGAGAAGAATGAGTCGTTGTATTTCAATTTAGCAAAACCTTGGCCAGGGTAATCCATCAGATGGATTTGATATTTTGAAATACAATGCGGACAACCTGATCAGAGTTGACAGTTGAGCTCTGGGGTATCCTATGATCATTTTGGTCAAGGGGATGAATTATATGAAAACTATATCCGCATGGGTTCTAAGGATGTTGTTCTACACATTCGACCTATCCGGTCGTCGGGTATCATTGCTAGATGGTCACTTCGATTGGTATAAGAATTTGTTCCTATGCTACCGACTTAGGTTCGGACCTATGAGGTCACACACATTAGAGTTCATGATCCGATCGGATGGTTGATCAACGATTAAGAATCATTATAGGGTTAAATAATCAATACGATTGATATTTAACCCAGTGCAAGTGTTGCAGGAGGATCGATTAGCAATTTGATTGCTAATTGGCTTAATTTGATTAAGCCAATGGTCTGAGATTAAGTCTAATTAAATATAATTTAATTAGATTTATTTTGGGCTTGATTGGATCAAGTCCAATTGGTTTATTGGATAAGCCAAGTGCAAGGAAAGACTAGTCCTAGTTCAACTAGGACTTGGGTCAATCTAATTTCTAATTTGATTAGAAAATTAAATCAGATTTAAATCTAATTTAATCTGATTAAATTAGGTTTTTAATTAGGTTAAAACCTATTTTAATTGGGTTGATCTAATTTTGATTTGATTTGGTTTGGAAAACCAAATTAAAACAAGTTATGAGACAGAATCCTAGTAGGACTAGGATTCCACCTTGCGCCACATAAACCTTCTCCACGCCCTCTCTCTTATTCAACGCCAATCTCCACTTATTTTGTGCGACAAAAGCCCTCTCCCAGATCTCTCCCACGTTCACAAAAGGTCTCCTCTCTTCTTTCTTACATGGAAGGTGATTTGGATCAAATCTAAAAGGAATAAGTTTGGATTTCGAATTCTATGAGATAGAGTTTTAGAAATCCAAAACTCTTTCAATTTTGCACCGAATTTATCCAAATTTTTTTTGGAATTTTCGTGGCTTTTAGGGTTTATATTGTACACCCTTTTCTGATGATCCATGCACGAAAATATGGAGGAGGTGCTCAAGAGTTGGGCGTCCCTTAACTTGCCATGTTTGGATAAGCCTTGACTAGGTGTTTGACCTAGACAAGGACTGTATCATATCTATTTATATAAGATGAGTTTCTTAATGAAATTTTAAGAAGGGATAGTTTTTTGAGAGTCCTTTCTACCATCCAAAAATCAGAGAGAAATACCTTTGGATCGTGGAGATATAAAAGACGCAAGTTTGGGTGTCTAGAGAGAAAAACGTGAAGAAGAAGAGGGTCTTCTTCTAGGGTTTTTATTTTCATATCTTTCCTCCTTCCATCTTGAGTTTCCTGAGAGCATCTCAGATCTAAAACTCCTTCTTCTACTTTTCATCTTTGGAAGATTCTAAATCAAGAAGAAGGAGGCACCTGATCAACCATCAAAGAAGGATCAGCGCAGTACTAGCATACTGTGCTGATTTCCTGAAGCAGGA
The DNA here is from genome assembly GCF_000442705.2 of Elaeis guineensis. Taxonomy (NCBI): domain Eukaryota; kingdom Viridiplantae; phylum Streptophyta; class Magnoliopsida; order Arecales; family Arecaceae; genus Elaeis; species Elaeis guineensis. The sequence goes on from NC_026002.2 coordinate 51,936,208, forward strand.
CTTCTGATCGAGATTCGTGGGCTCGTGTGGACGACTCCTAGAGGTCGGACGCGTGTGCGGCTTGCAACATCATCCTTAAGCCTGGATCAGTGAGGTTAGAGCATCTAACTTGCAAGGTAATAGATCTGATCTATTATTTAATACATACATTAGATGTAGCTAGTATAGAAACATGTTGATATGATCAACATGTAGTTCATACTATATTTATATAAATTTTAATTTTTGATTTAATGCTATATAATAATCATGTAATAGGATCTTAGATCTAGGAATTTTTTGATCTTAGAAAATAAATTTTGATTTATTTTAGTCTTCCACTGTATGATCTTGAAAAAGTTTCAAGATCTAACCCTGAAACCCTAGATCTGGTTCCTACAATTGGTATCAGAGCCCAGGTTCTTTATTACATGATTATTTATACATGCTTAGATTATTTTTTAGATTAGATCTAATTTATAATCTGATTATTAAATCTGAAATTAAAATTTTAGATCAATCACAAACTGCAAGGTTGTCCTGCTGTAAGGTTTACCCCTTACAGTGCAAAGGTTGTCCTAGTTTGTGTAGATCTATCTTTAATCATAAATTTGTTAGATATGATCTAGATTAAATTTATGATTTATTAGATTTAAAAGATATTTAAATCTGAAATAAAATCTCTTTGTTAATAATTTTTATGCAAAGAAATTATTTAAAGTTAAAATTGTTTCAATTACATGAACCTGTTTAGATTAGATCTAAAGTAGTTTCATGTTTATTTCACTTGCATCTTGATTTTGAATCAAACATGCAATATGATTGGTAGAATCATATTGTAAAATTATTTTACAAATATGAAAATTATTTTTTGAAAAGCCGAACCCAACCCTCAGCCCAAAACTTAATTAAGAATTAAGAAGTTGTTTGATTAGGTTCTAGGATTGTGAATTGAAGAACCTAAGACACAAATCATAACACATTGGGTTAATGGGTTAGTGGAAATTAGGTCCATTAATTGGGTTAGACCTATGGTTAGATTAAAGATGGACTTAATTAGAGAATTGACTAAATCTAATCAATTGTTGTCTTAGATTAGGTCAAGGATTCTCTAGATCAATTACAATAGTTGTAGTTGGTCAAGTCCATGTCTTTAACGAGAACCAAATGGACTTGATTCTTGGCTAAGCGGTCTAGCACGAACTGTTAGGTTGATCTAATCGAAACTAATTAAACCAGTTGGTGTCTAAGGTAAACCAGACCGGTGGTTTTTAATTGGGAGCCCGCTTACCTGGCCATTCATGATGGTGTCTAAGGCAAGCTTTGGCAGACCCTCCCACTGATCGAACTTACCTGGCCTCTTGGTGAAATTATGTTTTGATCGGATCACTTGACTATTCGAGCTGACCCATGTCAGCTAGGTAAATCAGTGTGACTGATTTAGGTGCTCCTAGACCAGCCCTTTTAATGGTCTCCCTTAAGCTGACTTGGTGAAGTCAGTGGGAGGATCATGATAAGCTGGTTCATCTGACCTCATCCTCTATATTATTTAATCTTCTAAAATTATTAGGTCCTTAAAATGATAAAGTTATGGAGATAACTGAGTCATAGCCTCCCATTAAGGTGTTTGATAATGAGTCCATGAACTCAATAATCATTGCAGACCCAAAGGCCTGGTGCTTGTTGACTAATGGAATTATCACTCATCATATGATGACTTGGAAGTGTCTCTCTAATGGTGGTTAGGTGAGCCAACCAAAGTTGGGCTTAATCATTCATTGGTTAGATACACCAAGTATAATCATGTTAATGGTTGGACCTAACCGGATCCTTACAGTGGAGGCCAAAGCCTACTGATTAGGTTTCTGGGGCAAAATTAAAATTACTAGAAATTGTTTAGAGAAATAATTGGTTATGAACCTACCCTTAGATGTACATGGGTTGGCCAACCAAAGTTGGGCTTGTATGCAGTCTAAGTGGATTCTAGTACCCGCTAAGGAATTAGGGTAATTCCTCGAATTGAAGGTAGAGGCTACCAATTCGAATAAAATAGTGGGAGAAACCTTTTGATTAAAGTCCAAATCTTTAGGTTTAATGAATCAATTACTAATTAGGTTATGGTTCTCCTTTGTGCAAATATGGCCACTTCCCTATCGCTCCGATCATTGTTGGACAATGATAAGTTGGTGGGACCCAACTTCGGTAGCTGGTACCGAAAGTTGAAGATAGTCCTGGAGCATGAACGGATCCTATATGTGATAATGGATCCTGCACCTGAGGAGCCAGCTGTCAATGCACGTGGAACAGTCAGAGACACTTACCAGAAGTGGCTCAGTGACCGGACCACGGTGCGCTGTATCATGCTGGCTGCTATCATGAGCGACGAGTTCAGTCACAGATTCGAGATGGCTCAGCCAAAGGACATGCTTCAAGTGTTGGAGGATACTTTTGGCACACCCGATGACGTAGAGAGGCACAAGACTAGTTGTGCCATCTTCAACGCCAAAATACGAGATGGAGTCTCTGTCACTGATCATGTATTGTACATGATCGAGCTGATGGAACGATTGAGCAAGCTCGGCTTTCCCTTGCATGAGCAGCTTGGGAAAGATGCAATACTGAACTCGCTGCCCAAGTCTTGTCTCCCATTCCTCACTCATTATAGAATGACAAAGCCTGAAGTAAACTATCATGGGTTAATGGGGTTGCTTCAGAACTTTGAGAAGGATCACCAACTCCTCAAGGAGTCGGTGAACTCAGTGAACTCAGTGGGAGGTTCATCTTCTGGTTCTCGACCCTTTGAGAAAGGAAAGAAGAACAAGAAGAAGAAAGTCAAGAAGGTGCAAGTTCAGGCTGGGACATCTGTGCAGAGCCAGACCAAAAAGATCAAGCCTGATAAGAGTCTATTCTACTGGCAAGCACCCTAGATTAGATAGTGTGTCAAATATCTACTTATGGCATTGGAGGCTAGGTCATATAAATAAGAACAGAATAAACAGGTTGACTCAAGAGGGAATCCTCAAAGTCAGTAATTGTGAATCACTTCCAACCTGTGAGTTCTGTCTTCTTGATAAAATGACCAAGTCACCCTTTACTGAAAAAGGTGAGAGAGCTACTGAGCCCTTGAGCCTAGTACATACTGATGTATGCGGACCCATGAGCACCAGTGCTAGAGATGGATATTTCTACTTCATAACTTTCACGGATGACCTATCCCAATATGGATATGTCTATCTGATAAAACATAAGTCGGATTCATTTGAAATGTTCAAACGATTTCGAAGTGAAGTAGAAAAATAAACTGGGAAGAGTATTAAAACTCTTCGATCTGATCGAGGAGGAGAATACCTTTCTAGTGAATTTCTCACATATCTAGGAGAGAATGGGATTCTCTCCCAATGGACTCCTCCAGGAACACCACAGCATAATGGTGTGCCTGAAAGAAGGAATCGGACTCTGTTAGACATGGTTCGATCCATGATGGGTTTTGCTAGCTTGCCGATATCCTTCTGGGGATATGCACTCGAATCGGCTTGTTATCTGTTAAATAGGATTTCAAGTAAGTCTGTAATTAAGACTCCATATGAGATATGGATAGGGCGTAAGCCAGTACTTTCACACCTTAGGGTCTGGGGGTGCCCGGCCTATGTCAAACGATTAGTCACAGACAAACTTGGACCTAGGTCTGACAAATGCTCATTCATAGGGTACCCCAAAGAGACAAAAAGATATTTTTTCTACCATGCTGATGAACAAAAGGTGTTCGTCAGCCTTAAGGCAATCTTTTTAGAAAAGGAGTTCCTTGGTGAAGGAACCGTTGCCTCTAAGGTTGAACTTGATGAAGTTCAACAGGTAGAAGGACCGACACCAATAGCTGAACCTGAGTCGGATATGATTAGATCATATCCGGAGCCCAATATACCTGCACCATTAAGGCGATCCGGTAGAGTACCGCGTCAGCCGGACAGATACTTCGGTTTCTTGGTCCGGAACGGTGATCCCATCGAACTTGATGAGAATAATGAGGATCCGATCACCTATATGGATGCTATGCAGAGACCTGATTTCAAGAAATGGCTTGAAGCCATGAAATCCGAAATGGAGTCCATGAAGGTCAACGATGTATGGACATTGGTTGACCCACCTAAAGGGGTTAAACCCATTGGGTGTAAATGGGTCTTCAAAAGGAAGAGGGGCGCAGACGGAAAGGTGGAGACCTATAAAGCCCGTCTGGTTGCCAAGGGGTATCGTCAACGTTATGGTATTGACTATGACGAGATGTTTTCCCCTGTGGCAATGCTCAAATCTATTCGGATAATACTTGCAATAGCTGCCCATCTGGATTATGAGATCTGACAGATGGATGTAAAGACAGCTTTCCTGAATGGAGAGCTGACTGAAGAGGTGTATATGATACAACCTGAAGGGTTTACATCCACAGATGAGTCCAAGGTGTGCAAGCTTTAGAGATCCATTTATGGATTGAAGCAAGCTTCTCGGAGTTGGAACATGCGTTTTGATAAGGTGATCAAAACGTATGGCTTCATTAAGAATGGAGAAGAGCCCTGCATCTATAAATGGGCAAATGGTCCAGTTGTGGTATTCCTTGTCTTGTACGTGGATGACATTCTCTTAATCGAGAATGACATCCCCGTACTATAGAGAATAAAAGTTTGGTTGTCATCACAGTTCTCCATGAAGGACTTGGGTGAAGCATCCTACATCCTAGGGATGAAGATCTATAGGGATAGATCTAAAAGGATGCTTGGGTTATCCCAGTCTATGTACATAGACACTGTGCTGAAGAGGTTCAGCATGGAAAATTCCAAGAAGGGCTATCTACCGATAGGCCATGGAATTTCTCTCTCTAAGAAGGATTGTCCGACAACTCCTGAAGAGAGAGAGCGTAGGAGTAGAGTCCCATATGCTTCAGCCGTGGGATCTATCATGTACGCCATGATATGTACAAGACCAGATGTGGCATACTCACTAGGAGTAGTGAGTAGATACCAATCTGATCCTGGAGAAGATCACTGGAAAGTGGTTAAAGCCATCCTTAAGTATTTGAGAAATACTAAGGACCAATGGTTGATTTATGGCGAGTCAGATCTGAAACTTGTGGGGTTCACAGACTCTAGCTTCCAATCTGACCATGATGACAGCAGGAGTGTGTCGGGTTATATCTTTACTCTGAATGGTGGAGCCATCTGCTGGAAGAGTTTCAAGCAGCATACTGTGGCAGACTCTGTTTGTGAAGCGGAGTATATCGCAGCATCAGATGCTGCGAAGGAAGCTGTGTCGCTGAGGAAATTCATCAACGAGCTCGGAGTAGCACCCTCCCTCGATGGTCCGATCCTGCTCTACTACGACAGCACTGGTGCCATAGCTCAGGCGAAGGAACCCAAAGCACATCAGCGGACGAAGCACATCTTGCGTCGCTTCCACCTGGTCCGGGAGATCGTGGATCGAGGTGACGTCGACCTTCAGAAGATCGATGGAAAGGAGAACCTAGCCGACCCCTTCACTAAAGCCCTGACAATAAAGGAGTTCGACAACCACAAGTCAAAAATGGGTATTAGATACTGTGCCGAGTGGCTTTAGGACAAGTGGGAGTTGTTGGAAAATGTGTCCCAAAAAGCCAATCGTCAAGCTGTTGACGGTTGAGCAACCAAGTATTGTAATTGATTTGTTAATAAATAAAATATATTTGGCATTTTCATCATAAGCTTTCATCTTCTAATGAACTCCGTTGTTATGATGAAGTCCTTAGGACTATTTAAGTTCGATAAAGAGAGGATTTATCGATTAGTCCTTAAAACTGTTCACGACCAAATGATAGGCTGTTAATAAGGACGACAGCTTCTATCAAGCATAGGTCGCTGTAGGCCATATGGGTTGGTTGTCCTCTTAACCAAGGAGTGTGGAGACACTGGTATGGCATACAGGTGAGATGTAAGGGTACATCGTCATTGAACGTGACCAACTCCAGAGCATTCTGCTGTCGAGAATATCTCTGATGGGATATAGGTATAAGTGTCCCTTAGACTTGAGATCGCCTCAGTGACTTGCAAGCAACTCACTGTGCTTTGGTACTGGACTAACTGAATTTCTAATTCAGGGACGGAAGGCTTCTGGGCACAGTCAAGTACTTGCGAAGTCAGAGTGTGATCGAGATGGGATTGACCACTCCAAGAGTTAGAGAAGAATGAGTCGCTGTATTTCAATTTAGCAAAACCTTGGCCAGGGTAATCCATCAGATGGATTTGATATTTTGAAATACAATGTGGACAACCTGATCAGAGTTGACAGTTAAGCTCTGGGGTGTCCTATGATCATTTTGGTCAAGGGGATGAATTATATGAAAACTATATCCGCATGGGTTCTAAGGATGTTGTTCTACACATTCGACCTATCCGGTCGTCGGGTATCATTGCTAGATGGTTACTTCGATTGGTATAGGAATTTGTTTCTATGCTACCGGCTTAGGTTCGGACCTATGAGGTCACACACATTAGAGTTCATGATCCGATCAGATGGTTGATCAACGATTAAGAATCATTATAGGGTTAAATAATCAATACGATTGACATTTAACCCAGTGCAAGTGTTGCAGGAGGATTGATTAGTAATTTGATTGCTAATTGGCTTAATTTGATTAAGACAATGGGCTGAGATTAAGTCTAATTAAATATGATTTAATTAGATTTATTTTGGGCTTGATTGGATCAAAGTCCAATTGGTTTATTGGATAAGCCAAGTGCAAGGAAAGACTAGTCCTAGTTCAACTAGGACTTGGGTCAATCTAATTTCTAATTTGATTAGAAAATTAAATCAGATTTAAATCTAATTTAATCTGATTAAATTAGGTTCTTAATTAGGTTAAGACCTATTTTAATTGGGTTGATCTAATTTTGATTTGATTTGGTTTGGGAAACCAAATTAAAACAAGTTATGATACAGAATCCTAGTAGGACTAGGATTCCACCTTGCGCCACATAAACCTTCTCCACGCCCTCTCTCTTATTCAACGCCAATCTCCACTTATTTTGTGCAACAAAAGCCCTCTCCCAGATCTCTCCCATGTTCACAAAAGGTCTCCTCTCTTCTTTCTTACATGGAAGGTGATTTGGATCAAATCTAAAAGGAATAAGTTTGGATTTCGAATTCTATGAGATAGAGTTTTAGAAATCCAAAACTCTTTCAATTTTGCACCGAATTTATCCAAATTTTTTTTGGAATTTTCGTGAATTTTAGGGTTTATATTGTACACCCTTTTTTGGTGATCCATGCATGAAAATATGGAGGAGGTGCTCAAGAGTTGGGCGTCCCTTAACTTGCCATGTTTGGATAAGCCTTGACTAGGTGTTTGACCTAGACAAGGACTCTATCATATCTCTCTATATAAGATGATTTTCTTCATGAAATTTTAAGGAGAGATAGTGTTTTGAGAGGCCTTTCTTCCATCCAAAAATCAGAGAGAAATACTTTTGGGTCGTGGAGATATAAAAGATGCAAGTTTGGGTGTCTAGAGAGAAAAACGTGAAGAAGAAGAGGGTCTTCTTCTAGGGTTTTTATTTTCATATCTTTCCTCCTTCCATCTTGAGTTTCCTGAGAGCATCTCAGATCTGAAACTCCTCCTTCTACTTTCCATCTTTGGAAGAGTCCAAATCAAGAAGAAGGAGGCACCTGATCAACCATCAAAGAAGGATCAGCGCAGTACTAGCATACTGTGCTGATTTCCTGAAGCAGAACTTCTGATCGAGATTCGTGGGCTCGTGTGGATGACTCCTAGAGGCCGGACGTGTTTGCGGCTTGCAACATCATTCTTAAGCCCGGATCAGCGAGGTTAGAGCGTCTAACTTGCAAGGTAATAGATCTGATCTATTATTTAATACATACATTAGATGTAGCTAGTATAGAAACATGTTGATATGATCAACATGTAGTTCATACTATATTTATATATATTTTAATTTTTGATTTAATGCTATGTAATAATCATGTAATAGGATCTTAGATCTAGAGATTTTCTGATCTTAGAAAATAAATTTTGATTTATTTTAGTCTTCCACTGTATGATCTTGAAAAAGTTTCAAGATCTAACCCTGAAACCCTAGATCTGGTTCCTACATCCTGTTGGTGCAAAAATCCGACTGCATCGGAGAGGCTGGAGTCGCGGTCGCCGTCGGGACCTGCAAAAGAAGTCTAAACCGAAGGTGGGGTTGCTCCGGCAAGACCCTCCGACGCTCAAGTCAGTTCTCTGCCTCAACAAGAATGGAGTGCTCGAATGAAAATTTTAGTAGAGTTTCTAGGTAAAAAAATGAGAGCTTAGATAATAACGTATCTGGGGTCCCCCTTTTTATAGGCGGAGGGAGCAACAGACTGATAGCGATGTTTGTAATCGTCTGGCAGTGGGCTACCCATGGTCAGGAGGAGTTTATTGCGAAGAGTAGCAGAGTGGAATCATGGCTATCATCGGGACATGCCATGTGGAGTCTATCGCGGGGAGTGGAGCAGCGTCCGTTGTCGCGACTTGCCAGAGGATGGAGGAATCACATGGTATCCATCGCAGAAACTGGAGCAGGATCATGGCCATTATTGTGGTCTACCAGGGAGTGATGGAGCCGTGCAGAATCCATCACAGGAAGTGGAGCAGAGTCGTGGCCGTTACTGCGGCCCACCAGGGAGTGATGGAGCCGTGTGGAATCCGTCGCAGGAAGTGGAGCAGAGTCGTGGCCGTTGCTGTGGCCTACTAGAGGGTCCAGGCCTGTCAGCCGAAGTCCGGCTGGAGTGTCTGGCGGAGAGAGGTGGCTAGTTACCCATCTGAGAGGAGCTCGGAGTCCGGCTCTCGTAGGAGTCCGGATGAAGTCTTCCTTCAGTCGAAGTCGGGGACGAGATCTAGCTCCCGTGGGAGTCTGAACAGAGTCTTCCTGCAGCCGGAGTTGGGGACGAGGTCCGGCTCCCGTAGGAGTCTGGGCAGAGTCTACCTGCAATTGGAGTTGAGGGCAAAGTTCGGCTCCCGTAGGAGTCCGGACGAAGTCTACCTGCAATTGGAGTCATGGGCGGAGTCCGGCTCCCGTAGGAGTCCGGACGATGTCTGCCTGTAGCCGGAGTTGGGGATGAGGTCCGGCTCCCGTAGGAGTCCGGACAGAGTCTACCTGCAATTGGAGTTGGGGCGAAGTCCGACTCCCGTAGGAGTCCGGATGAAGTCTGCCTGCAGCCAGAGTTGGGAATGAGGTTCGGCTCCCGTAGGAGTCCGGGCAGAGTCTTCCTGCAACCAGAGTTGGGGATGAGGTCTGGCTCCCGTAGGAGTCCGGGCGGAGTCTACCTGCAATTGGAGTTGGGGCGAAGTCCGGCTCCCGTAGGAGTCCGACGAAGTCTACCTGCAATTGGAGTTGGGGCAAAGTCCGGCTCCCGTAGGAGTCCGGACGAAGTCTGCCTGCAATTGGAGTTGGGGCGAAGTCCGGCTCCCGTATGAGTCCGGACGAAGTCTGCCTGCAGCCGGAGTTGGGGGCGAAGTCCGACTCCCATAGGAGTCCAGATGAAGTCTACCTGCAATTGGAGTTGGGGCGAAGTCCGGCTCCCGTAGGAGTCCGGATGAAGTCTGCCTGCAGCCGGAGTTGGGGGCAAAATCTGGCTCCCGTAGGAGTCCGGACGAAGTCTACCTGCAATTGGAGTTGGGGCGAAGTCCGGCTCCCGTAGGAGTCCGGACGAAGTCTAGAAGATGGTCGATCATCGTGGAAATTTGGGTGGAGTCCATCCGTCGTGAAGAGTTCGGTCGATGCTGGTGGGGGCTTATCTGTCAGCAAAACTTGGGAGCGTTGCAGGGGCTCGACCGCCCGAGAGGTTTAAAGAGACGTCGTCGGAGGTCGAAAATCGGTTGGATCCCCGGAGGGTCACTCCTGTGACGATCTTCGACTGGGGGATATTTTATACCCAACACTAAGCGTGACCAACATGAGAAGTCTCATGGATGTCTGCTCACTCGTTGGTGACTTTCTCGATGCTGTAGTTGTATGACTGATCCTTCAACCTGTGGTGCTACAGCTGCTCACAGTAAAGCTGCTGGAGTTTGACTACACATAAATATTAATCTCAATAAGCCATTATAATGGATGTTGGTGACAGTTGGTCCACTGTAGAAGTAGGGTGTGCACCTAGATGAGAACTTTCGATCCTAGCAGAAGAAAATAGTCCTTTGAGATTTAAGAAGCTGAGTCTTTAAGTCTATGGCTATAGCAGTGTGATTAATGAAAAAAAATTTTCATGAGAATCGTATATGGACTCGAGCTGATTGAATCTATCATATGACCGATGATAAGGTTTGACGATTCATCCATGACCTGCCATCTGGTCGGAACTCACGATAGAGAGACTGTATCATACGTTAACTACACCTAAAGGTTCATCACTTTTTATTCTGCTGGGTTGCCACTACATACTGCTAGGTGTCACTGGTAGATTATGAGACCCACGAGCATCATCTTGATGATCGATGATCCTTGATGGGCAGAGTTGGAATGGTTCCAACTCATTGAAAAGAGTTTCAATGATATTATGATAGGGATCATAATATATCTCACTATCAGATAGAATAGAATGTATAGGATCACACATAAAGAGACTTTTGACTGATCAGATGGTTGAATTACGATTATGAATCATGATAGAATTTGATTATCAATTTGATTGATGATTAATCCAATACAAAAGTTGCAATCAAGTAACTCGCTAAAGAGTTAGTGAGTTATAGGAGAATTAATTAGCAATGAGATTGCTAATTAGCTCAATTTGATTGAGCTATGAGGCTTGCATCAAGTCTAATTAAATTAAATTTAATTTGACTTGACATGGATTTGATTTGATCAAACCTAATTAGGTTATGAGATAACCAAATTACATGAGAGAAAGATTTTTTGTTGAATTAGGATTTAAATTTTACTTAATTTCTAATTAGACTAGTATCTAAATAAGAGAGTTTAAATTTCTATTTAGACTAAGAATTCTTCTCTTCATTGGTGCATCAAATCCTAATTGGATTAGGATTAAATTGAGTTTAACTCAAGCACCAAGAGAGAGTCCAAAAGGATTAGGACTCCTTCTCTAATTAGGTGATATCTAATCTAAATAGTTTGGACTTCAAATCAGATTTAGATTTTAATCTATTTGGGTCTAATCAATTTTTAATATGATTAGAATTGGTTAGAGTTTAAATTAGTTTAAATCAGTCACCTAAAGAAGAGTCCTAAAATCTTAAAACTCCCTCTTCCATGAACCACAACCAAGTCCCACACCAATCAATTTTTGGATGCCCAAAAGGAGAAGTTTTTGCATGAGGTTTTTAACATATAAGAGGCTCTCTTAATCCTTTCTTCCATGAGAAACCTGGGTGCAAAAAGGTTTGTGTTGGGCAGCACAAAAAGGGTTAGAGTCCTAAGAGAATTGGACTCTTATCTCCTATCAAAACTCTATCCTCTCTTCCTATTTAAACCATGGACCATATGAGGTGTTGTATGGCTAATTGTGATCAGATTTGAACACCAAAAATTAGAGAGGAGTGTGCATGAAAAAACCAAGGGGAGAGGGCGCGGTGTGTATGTCCATGGCGTGAGGTATGGTTGCTTCATATCTCTTCTTTCTTACAACAACCAAAGATTGGTTGTTAGGACATTTACTCTCCCATCAATTGTCCTAGTTTGGACATGGGTTTCTCCTCTCCTCTTTTTCCAAAAGTTGGATAAAATTTTTACATCTCTAGTGTAGAGATTTGGTGCATGGGTTTTAGGAAGAAATGAGAAGAAAAAATTTTTCTCATGATCTCTAGCGTAGAGATCAATATCCTCCTATTTTTTCTTCTTCTCTAAGAGTGTCTTAAGAGAAAAAAAAAATTTCAACTATCAAGATATGATCTCTGCAAGAGAACTAGCACCTCGATGAGATTAATAAGCTTCTGATCAGATCGAAGTCTCGTGTGGATATCCATAGAGATCGGACACTTGTGCAGTTTCAAAAGATTTTTAGAAGACATCCTTGATTATCAGTTCATGATGAAGATTGATTCGTGCCAAGGTGTGAAGCCTATTTATTTTTTTCTATTTGATTTATGTATCTGAATCCTATCTCACATATGTCGATCCTGCTTATGGTTTTAAGATTTGATCTTATGCATGCTTAGATTAAATTAGATTTAATCTGAATTTTTTTAAAATTTTACTACATAATTGTTTTAAAAATTTTTACATGCATGAAACTATAAAACTCCAACTTGTACAAGATCGGATATGATATACCCACTAGGAATAGTGAGCAGATACCAATCAGATCTGAGTGAGAACCATTGGAAGGTTGCAAAAACTATCCTTAAGTATTTGAGAAATATTAAGGACCAGTGGATCGTTTATGAGAAATCTGACTTGAAACTCATGAGATACACTGATTTCAATTTTCAATCATATCGTCATGATAGCAAGAGCATGTCGAGATACATCTTTATCCTAAATGATAGAACTGTCTATTGAAAAAGTTTCAAGCAGCACACTATGGCTGACTCAGTATGTGAAGCAGAGTATATCGCAATATCTGATACTGCAAAGGAAGCTGTGTGGCTAAGAAAGTTCATCACTAAACTTGAAGTGGCATCCTTCATTGATGGTCCAATTTTGCTTTACCACGATAGTACTGGAGCCATGGCTTAGGCAAAGGAGCCGAAAGTACATCAACAGACAAAGCATATTCTGCATCGCTACCATTTTGTTCGAGAGATCGTGGATCGAGGTGATGTCGACTTTCAAAAAATTGACTGAAAGGAGAATCTGGCTGACTCATTCACTAAAGCCCTTATTGTAAAGGAGTTCGAAGATCACAAAATGAAGATGGGTATACGATGCTGTATCGATTGGCTTTAGTATAAGTGGGAGTTGTTGGAAAATATGTCCTAAAACCAATCATCAACCTGTTGATAACTGTGCTAATTGATGAATTGTATATGAATTAAATATTAATAAAATATTTATTTGGTATTTTTTATCATAAGCTTGTACATCTTTTATATCGAACTTCTATGTTATGATGAAAGTCTTTAAGATTTTTTTAAATTGATAAAGAAGGATTTATCGTTTAGTCCTTAAATGAGTTCGCGACCAAATGATATGCTATTACTAGAATGATAGACATATCAAGTGTAGATCATTGTGTGCCATATAAGTTGGTTGTCCTTTTAACTAAGGAGCATGAAGGTACTGGTATGACAAGCAGGTGAAATATATGAGTACATTTCACTGGACGTGACCAACTCCAGAGTACTCTGCTATCAAGAGTTATTCCAAAGGGATATGGGTATAAGTATCCTTCTAACCTGAGATCACCACGGTGACTTACAAGTAACTCTTTATACTTTGGTGTCAGACTATCTGAATTTTTAATTCAGGATCAGAAGATTTCTAGGCACAGTCAGTACTTGTGAAGCGGTGCGTGAGTCAAGATGGAATTGACCACTACAAAGGATTGGAGAGAATGCTTTGTGTTTCAATTTAATAAGACCTTGGCCAGGACAGTCCTTGTGAGGAGGGTAGGATTTATTAAGTTGAGACACATAATGGATATACTGTTAAGAGTTGATAATTTAAACTCTAAGTCATCCTAACATCAAGGGTCAAAGGGATGAATTATACGATAACTATATCTAAGTAGGTTCTTGAGTATTGCTTTGCATACATTCGGCCTATCCGGACATCGGATACTATTACTAGATGGTTACTTTGATTGGTATAAGAATCTATTCCTATGCTACTAGCTTAGGTTCAAACCTATGGGATCACCCACATTAGAAGTTTCTCTCCAATCAGATGGCTGATCTGAAGAGTCCTCTGGATGGGGACTCTGGTGAAGAGTCCCATTGGATAGAAATTATATCATTAATAAAGGATTAGTTAGTGATTAGATCACTAATTAGCTCAATTTGATTGAGTATTAAAATATGGATCAAATTTAATTGAATTGGATTCAATTAAGTCAAGTCCGATTAGGTTATGAGATGACCTAAACGATAAGAAAGAATTGATCCTGATTTGATCAGATCTATGGCTCAATTAATTTATTGATTTGATCAAATTTAATTGAGGTTATGAGAGTCTAATTAGATTAGATTCATCATATTTTATTTGGATCTAATTGGATTGGATTTGAAAGAAATCCAATTGACTAAATCTAGAGTCCCAAATGAATGGAACTCTCTCTCTCCCTTTGCGCCTCCCCTTCTCTCCATGCCTTCTTTCATCGCATAAATTATTTTGTGCATTGAATAATCCACACCAAAGCCTCCTATTGTCATCCATTAGTGATAGGATTAGGTTTGTTTTAAGTTGAATTCAAAAAGTTTGTAGTTAAACCTAAAACTTTATCCTTAACCTCCCACACACCGGCACCTTGTGAAGGACCCTGATTTGTGCGACAAAAAAGAAGAGCTCCCATATGTTTTCTATGTCTATAATCCTCTAGTCGGCCCCTCTTTTAGTCGATAAGGATGAGGAAGAGTTGGGGTTTAATTGAAATTCAAAAAAGTTTGAATCGCAACAAACTCTGGCTCTTATCCTGCCTAATCTATATTGCCGGTTAACATAAAGGGATGAGATTCTTTTGTGCACCAATTGCTCTTGGATTTTCACTATGAGATAGCTAAGAAGGAGGGTAGCCAAATATCCTTTGGGGCATGAGGTTTGGATGGGCTTCTATCTTCTTTGGTGGGAGCAAAGGAGGAGATCTATCTCCTCTCGGGTGAGAGATCTAGAATTATTCTAAGATTTCTAGGTGAGAAAAAAATCAAAGAAAAAAGAGTCTTCATTTGATTTTCTTCTACCTTCCAGTAACCTCCTCTAATCTATCTTGGACATCAAAAAGGTCTGAGGCAATTGAAGAAGGAGATCAAACAAGATCCACCATCAGAGCTGACTGCACGAGCTAGCACTCCCGCAGAGGGCTGATCGATCTGAGGGCTTCGTGTGGACCATTCGTAGAGGTTGGATACTTGTGTGGATGCGAGCAACTAGTGAGGACTTTCATATCTATGTTCTTGATTGTGGAGTTTGATTACCCACTCTCAGATATTGGATTTGGAACCCTAATAGTAGTAAATTAGATCTATTGCTGTGTGCTGATTTTTATTCACATGATTGTTATTTTAAATTCAGATTTTTATGCATATAAATTCATGTCATAGATCCATTTGTAGGAGTTTTAAGATTAGATCTTATGTATATATTTATAGATTAAATAGTTTAATCTAATATTCTTCTACTATAAAATTTTTGAAATACATGCATAAAATTCCTACACATCCCAACAGACAAAGGATAGTTGTTCTTGGGATAAGCTTTGTTGAGGTCGATGAAGTCGATGCACATGCGCCACTTTCTGTTTGCCTTCTTGACCAGCACAACATTGGCTAGCCAGTCCAGATATATGACCTCTCTGACAAAATCGGCCTTGAGTAGCTTGTCCACCTCCTCTGCTATGGCTTTTTGGCACTCTGGGGCAAAACTCTGCTTCTTTTACTTCACTGGATGATGCGTTAGATCCATCCTCAGTAAAGGAACCAGATCTAGAATTTCAGGGTTAGATCTTAAAACTTTTTCAAGATCAGGCAGTGGAAGACTAAAATAAATCAAAATTTATCTTATAAAATCAGAGAATTCCTAGATCTAAGATCCTATTACATGATTATTACATGATATTAAATCAAAAATTAAAATATAAAGAGCAAGAACTACATATTGATCATATCAACATATTTCTATACTACATCTAATGTATGTAAAATAGATCAGATCTATTACCTTGCAAGTTAGACATTCTAACTTTGCTAATCCGAGCTTGAGGATGATGTTGCGAGCCGCACATGCATCTGGCCTCTAGAAGTCATCCACACGAGCCCACAAATCACGATCAGAAGTCCTGGTCTAGAAAATTAGTACAGTATGTTAGTACTGCGCTGATCCTTCTTCGATAGTCGATCAGATACCTCCTTCTTCTTGAATTGGACTCTTCTAAAGATGAAAAGTAGGAGAAGGAGTTTTAGATGAGACACTCTTAGAAAACTTCAGATGGAGGAAGGGAAGAGATGAACCCAACAATTCTAGAAGAAGACCCTCTTCTTCTTCTCTTTGCTCTAACCCAGACATCTAGTTTTGTGTCTATTAGATCTCCATGCCCCAAGACACTTTCTCCTTGGTATTTGACCTAGACAAGGACTCTTCATACCTCTTTATTTTAAATCCATCTGATGGATTACCCTGGCTAAGGTTTTGCTAAATTAAAATACAGCGACTCATTCTTCTCTAACTCTTGGAGTGGTCAATCCCATCTCGATCACACTCTGACTTTGCAAGTACTTGACTGTGCCCATAAGCCTTCCATCACTGAATTAGAAATTCAGTTAGTCCAGTACTAAAGCACAGTGAGTTGCTTGCAAGTCACTGAGGCGATCTCAGGTCTAAGGGATACTTATATCTATATCCTATCAGAGACATTCTCGACAGCAGAATGCTCTGGAGTTGGTCACGTTCAATGATGACGTATCCTTACATCTCACCTGTATGCCATACCAGTATCTCCACACTCTTTGGTTAAGAGGACAACCAACCCATATGGCCTACAGCAACCTATGCTCGATAGAAGCTGTCGTCCTTATTAACTACCTATCATTTGGTTATGAACAGTTTTAAGGACTAATCGATAAATCCTCTCTTTATCGAACCTAAATAGTCCTAAGGACTTCATCACAACAATGGAGTTCATTAGAAGATGAAAACTTATGATGAAAATGCTAAAAATATATTTATTTATTAATAAATCAATTACAATACAAGGTTGCTCAACCATCAACAGGTTGACGATTGACTTTTGAAACATATTTTTCAACAACTCCCACTTGTCCTAAAGCCACTCGGCACAGTATCTAATACCCATCTTCGACTTGTGGTTGTCGAACTCCTTTATCGTCAGGGCTTTATTGAAGAGGTCGGCCAGGTTCTCCTTTCCGTCGATCTTCTGAAGGTCGACATCATCTCAATCAATGATCTCCCGAACCAGGTGGAAGTGCCACAAAATGTGCTTCATCCGCTGGTGTACTTTGGGTTCCTTCGTCTGAGCTAGGGCACCAGTACTGTCGCAGTAGAGCAGGATCGGACCATCGAGGGAGGGTGCCACTCCGAGCTCGATGATGAATTTTCTCAGCCACACAGCTTCCTTCACGGCATCCGATGCTGCGATGTACTCCACCTCACAAACAGAGTCTGCCACAGTATGCTGCTTGAAATTCTTCTAGCAGATGGCTCCACCATTCAGAATAAAGATATAATCCGACACGCTTCTACTGTCTTCATAGTCAGATTGAAAGCTGGAGCTGTAAACCCCACAAGTTTCAGATCTGACTCACCATAAACCAACCATTGGTCCTTAGTATTTCTCAAATACTTAAGGATGGCTTTAACCACTTTTCAGTAGTTTTCTCCAGGATCAGATTGGTATCTACTCACTACTCCTAGTGAGTATGCCACATCTGGGCTTGTACATGTCATGGCGTACATGATAGATCCCACGATCGAAGCATATGAGACTCTACTCATATGCTCTCTCTCTTCAGGAGTTGTCGAACAATCCTTCTTAGAGAGAAAAATTTCATGGCCTATCGGTAGATAGCCCTTCTTGAAATTCTCGATGCTAAATCTCTTCAGCACAGTGTCTATGTACGTGGACTGGGATAACTCAAGCATCTTTTTAGATCTATCCCTATAGATCTTCATCCCTAGGATGTAGGATGCTTCACCCAAGTCCTTCATGGAGAACTGCAATGACAACGAAACTTTTATTCTCTATAGTGCGGGGATGTCATTCCCGATTAAGAGAATGTCATCCACGTATAAGATAAGAAATACCATAACTGGACTATTTGCCCATTTAGAGATGCAGGGCTCTTCTCCATTCTTAACGAAGCCATACGTTTTGATCACCTTATCAAAATGCATGTTCCAACTCTGAGAAGCTTACTTCAATCCATAAATGGATTTCTGAAGCTTGCACATCTTGGACTCATCTGTGGATGTAAATCTCTCAGGTTGTATCATATACACCTCTTTAGTCAGCTCTTCATTCAAGAAAGTTGTCTCTACATCCATCTGCCAGATCTCATAATCCAGATGGGCAGCTATTGCAAGCATTATCCGAATGGATTTGAGCATTGCCACAGGGGAGAACATCTCGTCATAGTCAATACCATAATGTTGACGATACCCCTTGGCAACCAGACGGGCTTTATAGGTCTCCACCTTTTTGTCTGCACCCCTCTTCCTTTTGAATATCTATTTACACCCAATGGGTTTAACCCCTTCAGGTGGGTCAACCAATGTCCATACATCGTTGACCTTCATAGACTCCATTTCGGATTGCATGACTTCAAGCTATTTCTCGAAATCAGATCTCTGCATTACATCCATATAAGTGGTCCGATCCTCATCGCTCTCATCGAGTTTGATGGGATCACCATCCCGGACCAAGAAACCATAGTATCTATCCGATTGATGCAGTACTCTATCGAATCACCTTAATGGTGTAGGTACATTGGGCTCTGGATCTGATCTAATCAAATTCGACTCAAGTTCAGCTATTGGTGTCGATTTTTCTATCTATTGAACTTCATCAAGTTCAACCTTAGAGGCAACGGTTCCTTCATCAAAGAACTCTTTTTCTAAAAAAGTTGCCTTAAGGCTGACGAATACCTTTTGTTCATCAGTATGGTAGAAAAAATATCTTTTGGTCTCTTTGGGGCACCCTATGAATGTGCATTTGTCAGATCTAGATTCAAGTTTATCTGTAACTAACCGTTTGACATAAGCCGGGTACCCCCAGACCCTAAGGGGTAAAAGTGCTGGCTTACGTCCTGTCCATATCACATTTGGAGTCTTAATTACAGACTTACTTGGAATCCTATTTAACAAATAACAGGTCGATTCGAGTGCATATCCTCAGAAGGATATCGGTAAGCTAGCAAAACCCATCATGGATCGGACCATATCTAATAGAGTCCTATTTCTCCTTTCAGACACACCATTATGCTATGGTGTTTCTGGAGGAGTCCATTAGGAGAAAATCCCATTCTCTCTTAGATATGTGAGAAACTCACCAGAAAGGTATTCTCCTCCTCGATTAGACCGAAGAGTTTTAATACTCTTCTCAGTTTATTTTTCTACTTCACTTCGAAATCATTTGAACATTTTAAATGAATCTGACTTATATTTTATCAGATAGATATATCCATATCTGGATAGATCATCCGTGAAAGTGATGAAGTAAAAATATCCACCTCTAGCACTTGTGCTCATGGGCCCGCATACATCAGTATGTACTATACTTCACTTCGAAATCATTTGAACATTTTAAATGAATCTGACTTATATTTTATCAGATAGATATATCCATATCTGGATAGATCATCCATGAAAGTGATGAAGTAAAAATATCCACCTCTAGCACTTGTGCTCATGGGCCCGCATACATCAGTATGTACTAGGCCCAAGAGCTCAGTAGCTCTTTCACCTTTTTCAGTAAAAGATGACTTGATCATTTTATCAAGAAGACAAGACTCACAGGTTGGAAGTGATTCACAATCACTGACTTCGAAGATTCCCTCTTGAGTCAACCTGTTTATCCTGTTCTTATTTATATGACCTACCCTACAATGCCATAAGTAGATATCTGATACACTATCTAATCTAGGATGCTTGCCAGTGGAATAGACTACGTTAACAGATTGTGATAACATATATACACCATTATTCAAATATCCATAAAAAATAGTAACACCATTCATAATGATATTACAAACTTATTTCTTTATTGAAATTTCATAATCATTTTTGGCTAGAAGGCCTACAGAAAAAATATTTAAAAAGAAACTAGGACAGAAATGACAATCATTAAGAACAACGGTATGGGACTCAAATACAAGTTTCAAGATTTCTAATGCTAGAACTGGAACTGATCTTCCATCTCCAACGTTCAGGAACCTCTCATCTTGCTCGAATCTCCTACTGACCTGCAACCCCTGTAACAAATTGCAAATATGGTAAGGGCTACCAGTATCCAATACCTAGTCAGTTAGATCACAAATAGAGAAATTGCAAGGAGTTATCATATAAATACTTTGCCCAACAACAGCTTGCTTCTTTCTCTGCCTGTTCGGATCCAGGGAGGCAATGTAATGAGGACAGTTCCTCTTCCAGTGCCTCCGCTTCTTGCAAAAGAAGCATTCAGCTTGACTCTTATCGGGCTTGATCTTTCTGGTCTAGCCCTGCACTAATGTCCTAACCTGAACTTGCACCTTCTTCACTTTCTTCTTCTTGTTCTTCTTCTCTTTCTTAAAGGGTCGAGAACCAGAAGATGGACCTCTCACTAAGTTCACCGACTCCTTGTGGAGTTGGTGATCCTTCTCAAAGTTCTAAAGCAACCCCAGTAACCTGCGATAGTTTACTTCAAACTTTATCATTCTATAATGAGTGAGGAATGGGAGATAAGACTTGGGCAGTGAGTTCAGTATTGTATCTTTCCCAAGCTACTCAAGTAAGGAAAAGTTGAGCTTACTCAAATGCTCTATCAGCTCGATCATATACAATACATGATCAGTGACAGAGGCACCATCCTGCATTTTGGCGTTGAAGATGGCACAACTAGTCTTGTGCCTCTCCATATCATCGGATGTGCCAAAGGCATCCTCCAACACTTGAAGCATGTCCTTTGGTTGAGTCGTCTCAAATCTGCGACTAAACTCATCGCTCATGGCAGCCAGCATGATGCAGCGCACCGTGGTCCAATCACTGAGCCACTTTTGATAAGTGTCTCTGACTGTTTCACGTGCATTGACAGCTGGCTCCTCAGATGCAGGATCCATTATCACATATAAGATCCGTTCATGCTCCAGGACTATCTTTAACTTTCGGTACCAGCTACCGAAGTTGGGTCCCACCAACTTATCATTATCCAACAATGATCGGAGTGATAGGAAAGTGGCCATGTTTGCACAAAGAAAAATCATAACCTAATTAGTAATTGATTCATTAAACCTAAAGATTTGGATTTTAATCAAAAGATTTTTCTTACTATTTTATTCGAATTGGTAGCCTCTACCTTCAATTCGAAGAATTATCCTAATTTCTTAGTGGGTACTAGAATCTACTTAAACTACACACAAGCCCAACTTTGATTGGCCAACCCATGTATATCTAAGGGTAGGTTCATAACCAATTATTTTTTTAAATAATTTCTAGTAATTTTATTTTTGCCCCATTCCCTAATCAGTAGGATTTGGCCTCCACTGAAAAGGTCTGATTAGGTCCAACCATTAGCATGACCATACTTGGCCCATCTAGCCAATGAATGATTAGGCCCAACTTTGGTTGGCTAACCTAACTATCATTTAAAAAGATGCAATCAAGAAATCATATTATGAATGACAATTCCATCAGTCGATAAGCACCAGGCCTTTGGGCCTCTAATGATTATCCAACTGATGGACCCATTATCATCTACTTAATGGGAGGCTATGATCTAGTTATCATCATAACTATTTTATTTTAAGGACCTAATAATTTTAGAGAATTTAATTGATTTAAAGGAAGAGGTCAGATGAACCAGCCACTGGCTTCACCAAGTCAGCTTAAGAGAGACCATTAAAAAAGTTGGTCTAGATGCACCTAATCAGTCACACTGATTTACCTAGCTGACATGGGTCAGCTCGAATAGTCAAGTGATCCGATCAAAATATAATTTTATCAAGAGGCCAGAAAAGTTCGATCGGTGGGAGGATCTGCCCAAGTTTGCCTTAGACACCATCAAAAATGGCCAGATAAGCGGGTTGCCAATTAAAAACTATCAGTCTGGTTTATCTTAGACACCAACTGGTTTAATTAGTTTCGATTAGATCAACCTAACAGTTCGTGCTAGACCGCTTAGCCAAGAATCAAGTCCATTTGGTTCTCGTTAAAGACATGGACTTGACCAACTACAATTATTGTAATTGATCTAGAGAATCTTTGACCTAATCTAAGACAACAATTGATTAGATTTAGTCAATTCTCTAATTAAGTCTATCTTTAACCTAACCTTAGGTCTAACCCAATTAGTGGACCTAATTCTCATTAACCCATTAACCCAATGTGTTATAGTTTGTGTCTTAGGTTCTTCAATTCACAATCCTAGAACCTAATCAAACAACTTCTT
The DNA here is from genome assembly GCF_000442705.2 of Elaeis guineensis. Lineage (NCBI taxonomy): Eukaryota > Viridiplantae > Streptophyta > Magnoliopsida > Arecales > Arecaceae > Elaeis > Elaeis guineensis. The sequence continues at coordinate 51,958,453 of NC_026002.2, forward strand.
ATTTCTCAATTAAGTTTTGGACTAAGGGTTGGGGTTCGGCTTTTCAAAAATAATTTTTATATTTATAAAATATTTTTACAATATGATTCTATCAACCAAGTTGAATGTTTGATTCATAATCAAAATGCAAGTAAAATAAGTATGAAACTACTTTAGATCTAATCTAAATAGATTCATGTAATTGAAATAATTTTAACTTTAAACTGCATAAATTTTTCAGACATATATATGATGGTTCTTTGTGTGGAAATTATTAACAAAGAGATTTTATTTTAGATTTAAATACTTTTTAAATCTAATAAATCATAAATTTAATCTAGATCATATCTAACAAATTTATGATTAAAGATAGATCTACACGAATTAGGACAACCTTTGCACCATAAGGGGTAAACCTTACAACAGGACAACCTACAGTTTGTGATTGATCTAAAAATTTTAATTTTAGATTTAACAATCAGATTATAAATTAGATCTAATCTAAGAAATAATCTAAGCATGTATAAATAATCATGTAATAAATAACCTAGGCTCTGATACCAATTGAAGGAACCAGATCTAGGGTTTCAGGGTTAGATCTTAAAACTTTTTCAAGATTAGGTAGTGGAAGACTAGAATAAATCAAAATTTATCTTATAAAATTAGAGAATTCCTAGATTTAAGATCCTATTACATGATTATTATATGGTATTAAATCAAAAATTAAAATATAAAGAGCAAGAACTACATGTTGATCATATCAACATGTTTCTATACTACATCTAATGTATGTAAAATAGATCATATATATTACCTTGCAAGTTAAATGTTCTAACTTTGCTAATCTGGGCTTGAGGATGATGTTGTAAGCCGCACATATGTTCGGCCTCTAGGAGTCATCCACACGAGTCCATGAATCACGATCAGAAGTCCTGGTCCAGGAAATCAGCACAGTATACTAGTACTGTGCTGATCCTTCTTCGATGGTCAATCAAATATCTCCTTCTTCTTGATTTAGATTTTTTCAAAGATGAGAAGTAGAAGAAGGTGTTTTAGATGAGACACTCTCAGAAAACTTATAGATGGAGGAAGGAAAGAGATGAACCCAGCAACTTTAGAAGAAGATCCTCTTCTTCTTCTCTTTGCTCTAACCCAGACACTTAGTTTTGTGTCTGTTAGATCTCCACGCTCCAAGACTCTTTATCCTTGGTTTTTGGATACCCCAAAGGTCTCTCAATGCTATATATTTTTCAAAAATTTTATGAAAAAATTTATTTTAAATAGAGAGATATGAAGAGTCCTTGTCTAGGTCAAATACCTAGTCAAGGATTATTCAAACAAGGCAAGACAAGGGGCGCCCAACTCTTGGACATCTCCTCCTTCTTTTTCTACCATGGACTACCAACAAAGGGTGCATATTATATGCCATAAAAGTCACAAAAATTTTAAAAAAAATCTGGATAAAATCAGTGCTATAAGGAAAGAGTTTTGATTTTCTAAAACTCTATTTCATAGAATTTGAAATCCAAACTAATTCCTACTTTGACTTAATCTACAACCACATTTCATGTAAGAGAGAAAGAGAGGAAAGTTTTGAGAATGCATGAAGACCTGGGAGAGAGGGTTTTGTCGTACAAAATAAGAGAGAGTGGGATAAGAGAGAGTGGGCGTGGGGGGCTAAGATGGTGCAAGGTGGAATCCTAGTGTTACTAGGATTCAATCTATGACTTGTTCAAATTTGGTTTTTCAAATCAAATCAAACTAAAATTAAATCAACCTAATTAAAATAAATCTTAATTTAATTAAAAATTTAATTTAATCAGATTAAATTAAATTTAAATCTAATTTAATTTTCTAATCAAATTAGAAATTAGGTTGACCTAAGTCCTAATTGAACTAGGACTAGTTTTTTCTGGCACTTGGCTTATCCAATAAATCAATTGAACTTGATCCAATCAAGCCCAAACTAAATCTAGTTAAATCATATTCAATTAGACTTAATCTTAACTCATTGGTTTAATCAAATTAAGTCAATTAGCAATCGAATTGCTAATCGATCCTCCTGCAATACTTGCACTAGGTTAAATGTCAATCGCATTGATTGTTTAATCCTAGAATGATTTTTAATCGTTGATCAACCATCCGATCGGATCATAATGTGTGTGATCTTATAGGTCCGAACCTAAGTCGATAGCATAGAAATAAATTTCTATACTAATCGAAGTGACCATCTAGCAATGGTACCTGACAATCGGATAGGTCGAATGTGTAGAACAACATCCTTAGAACCCATATGGATATAGTTTTCATATAATTCATCTCCTTGACCAAAATACTCATAGGACACCTCAGAGTTCAACTGTCAACTCTAATCAGATTGTCCACATTGTATTTCAAAATATCAAATCCATCTAATGGATTATCCTGGCCAAGGTTTTGCTAAATTAAAATACAGCGACTCATTCTTCTCCAACTCTTGGAGTGGTCAATCCCATCTCGATCACACTCTGACTTCGCAAGTACTTGACTATGCCCAAAAGCCTTCCGTTACTGAATTAAAAATTCAGTTAGTCCAGTACCAAAGCACAGTGAGTTGCTTGCAAGTCACTAAGGCGATCTTAGGTCTAAGAGACATTTATACCTATATCCCATCAAAGACATTCTCAACAGCAGAATACTCTGGAGTTGGTCACGTTCAATGATGATGTACCTTTATATCTCATCTGTATGCCATACTAATGTCTCCATACTCTTTGGTTAAGAGGACAACCAACCCATATGACCTACAGCAACCTATGCTCGATAAAAGCTGTCGTCCTTACTAACAGCCTATCATTTGGTCGTGAACAGTTTTAAAGACTAATCGATAAATCTTTTCTTTATCGAACTTAAATAGTCTTAAGGACTTTATCACAACAACAGAGTTCATTAAAAGATGAAAACTTATGATGAAAATATCAAAAATATATTTTATTTATTAATAAATCAATTACAATACAAAGTTGATCAACCATCAATAGATTGACGATTAGCTTTTGGGATATATTTTTCAACACTCAGATTATGGGATATCACCTCTGAATCGATGCCAGGCATGTTTGCAGCTGACCAAGTGAAGAGATGTGCATTCTCTTGCAAAAGAGCTATTAGCCAGCTTTTGATTACCTCATCCAAGCACAAGCTGATCTTCACAGTTTGGCCTGGGTTCTCCTTCTCTAGCGAGACATCCAAGAGGTCCTTGATTGGTTGGGAATGCCCTTCAATTAGGTCATCACAGGCGTCAAGCCCTATCGGGGGCTTAGGTTGGACCTCCTCCTGGACTGGTTGGCCCTTTGCTTGAAATTTAGCAGTAAAGCATTCTTGGGCCATGGTCTAATTGCCTCGAATCTACCCTACTCCATGCCTGATCAAAAACTTCACCATTAGATGGTAGCTTGAAATGACAATCTTTAGAGTCCATAAGTTCGAATGGCCGAGGATTGCATTGTAGGATGAAGGAAGCTTAACCACCAAGAAGTTAACTTGAATTGTTGTTCGTTAGGATTTGAGTGCCCATAATGAGAGGCAGCTTGATCATTCCCTCTGAGATCATCGAGCTCCCGGAGAAACCCTAGATCGAGGTGTCAAAGCTACTCAGCTGGTCAGATGTGAACCTCATGTGGGTGAAGATAGTAAAGTACAAGCTATCTATCGAGCTTTCATTATCAATAAAAATACAGTGTATATTAAAATCAGTGATATTCATTGTTACAACTATCGCATCATTGTGCAGGGCCAGGACACCCTCTGTGTCATGCTTGGTGAAGATGATAGCCTCTTCCTACTCATCCTCGAGCCTCAACCTCTTCACCTCTAGGGACTCCGCCGACCTGGATGATCTCCCAGTGATCATATGGATCTCCCCATGGATGGATCTCTCTTCTTCTGCCATCTGCCCCCCCGCCTGCCGTCCCTCCTGTTGCACCGATGCTGGCTATGGCTGAGGTAGAGAAAATAGTTGTTAAGGTAAAAGAAGTGGCTGCTGAACTCTCAGAGATCGATATTGAGGAGCTGCCCTCCAAACAAAGTGATTCAGCCTCCATTGTCTGATGAGCCTCTCAATGTCATCGCAGAACTGATGGCAATCTTTAGTATTGTGGCCATGATCATGATGGTAAAAATAATACTTATTGGGGTCACGGTGGCGCTCCGACTTCGTTTGCCTCTACGAAGGCTCAGGCAGCTCAAGCCATATCTGCATCAACACCTCACTCCATGGAACAATCAAAGGTGTGTAGTTATTGTAATGCCTAAGAGGTAAGGGCTGTCTATCCCTCCTTGGAGGACTTCGGGACCAATGATTTCGGCCCCCACTTTTTCATCCCTAGAATGGGGATCGAGAGCACCGACGGGCTCTCTCTTCTTGCCTTAGGGAGTGCTCCTTATTCGATCCTACTGCAACAGAACTGACAGGGGGATCATCAGCAAAGGCTTCCTCATGCGTGCATACTTCTCCGCACGAGCGAGCATATCTGAGAAATTTTAGAGATAAATTTTGGTCAATGACATTTTCAAGTCATTCTTCAGTAGGCCGTCCATCATCGCAGCCATCGTGGTCGACTGGTTCAGATCACGGATCTCTAGGGTCGTTGTGTTGAATCTATTCACAAAAGTGCGGATCGACTCACCCTCTTTTTGCTTGATGGTGTGGAGATAGTCAGACCGCTTCTTCTATCATCGGTGGCTAACAAAATAATCGATGAAAGATCGACACAAGTCTTTAAAAGAATAAATGGAGCTCGGCTTCAAGCTTGAATATCACTGTCAAGCGGCCCCCTTAAGGGTCGGAGGGAATGTTCAACAAAGGATTGCGTCCGATGCTCCTTGGAGGAGCATTGTTGCCTTAAAGATCTCTAGATGATCAATGAGATTAGCAGTTCTATCGTAGACCTCCAGTTGAGGTAATTTGAAATGTAGAGGAAGTGGCTCCTGTATGATCCTTGGAATGAAGGGTGGCTTGTTGTTGAACCCCTCGTAAGGTAGCATCGAGAAATTATTATTATTGAGAGTATTTTCTATCTTCTTGTCCAATTATTGGTCGAGCACCTGAAATCGCCTTTCGATGTCGAGATCTTGGATGGTGCAAGCCTCAAAGTGCAGAGGAGAATAACGACCAAGGGTTGAATCATACCTTGGTCGCAGAATTGGAGATCGCCGCCTGGCTGACTAGGCCCTAGGGCCACTCTGATGAGTCGGCCTCTTCTCCAGACTTCGAGGAGGTGCCTGTGACTTTGACTGAAGCAGTGGTGTGGGGTCAAGTTCAGAATAGGATTCTACAGGGATTCCACCATAGGAATTGTAGGCTGCACTGCTGGAGAAGGTGCAGGGGGAGCCTGAGCAGGCAGCGACACCATCTGAAGGAGCACAAGAAAAATTTGGACCGCTTGGACTACGGTCATCAGATTCTAGACTTACTAAAAAAGCTGATTGAACTGGTCAGCCATGATTGGTGCTGCCTGGGCTGGTCGCGGAACCTCCGATGCTGTTGGCTGCACTTGGTTATTGACTTAGCCTACCGTCTGACGGGAGGCGACGGCATTGGAGAGTCGAAAAAATATTTGTCTAGGAGCCATGATGCAAGTGTTGGTCCTTTCTCTATCTGTTGCTGCTCAAAATTAATCGAGGTCAGAGAGAGGATGATTGAGCCTCGCACAGGATTGCTAGCGCTGGAGTAACCTACAAAATAAGTCTAAATCGGAGGTTGTGGCTCCGATGAGGACCCTCCGATACTCAAGTTAGATTCAGAGAATAATGAAACAGCAACACGCTCTCTGAAAGAGATTGATTGGCTTACCTGGTCTTTGGGGCTTTGGTGATTTATATAGAAGGCTGTTGAATAGCTGGTTAAATAGCTGTGAGATTGTGTGATCCTGAGTTTGTAGGATCGTTGGACATACCATTATGGATAAGATAATTCAGCCTTCAATCACTCCTACAAGATTGGGGGAGTCAGTTACACCTAAGTTGATCCACTCGAGGTGGACAGCTATCGCGTACATCAAAAAAATAAATCAACTGAGGTAATAGGGGTGGCTCATATGCTAAATGGACTGCACGGGTGCCTCCACTCTGCATAATGGTTGGTGGTTGTGGCAGTGGCTCAACAACTTAAAGTAGCCTACGACACCATGCCGATCCAAGCACTCATGGTAATCATCGATCCGAGGCACTTACGAGAACCACCATAACAATATGTTTATCCATAGCCCTACCAAATTTGATAAGTTCAAACTCTTCACTAGTTCAATGTTAACAATTTTCGGTGCTAAATCCTAACCTATTATTAATGTTGGTTTCAAAAGGAAAAAAATAAAGATATTTGATGCCAATAAGTATATATCAAATACACACACACACACTTGCTCTCTTAAACTTTTCTCTCCATCCAAGAAAATTTTTATATATAATTAAATACTATATATGTGGTAGATAAAGAGACTTGGCCTGCTTTCCTTTCTAAGAAGTTTTAACAATAGAAGCAATTGGTTGTAGCAAAAAAATTATTTTTATAATTAACAAATGACCAGATTTGTGATTTCAAGCTTTCTAAATTTTAGAAATAAAAATTAATTATGTATACACATGAATCAAGGTTAAGTGTATATTAGACTGCTAAACACCATCATTAAGAAGAATGTCCCATAATCTAAGCACAATAACTTTAAAAAGAAAGCAACAATTAATTAATGCTCTCAATTTATTAAGAATCAATTTGATTAGAATCTTAACAATCAATAATTAATGAAGGGCCTGAGAATATGAGGATTATGAGAGATGGTTGGGCGAGTCCAATAAATGAATGGAATAAGCATTAATAGAATAGTATTTAAGTTATCATTGATCAAAATTATTTCTTAGCATTTAAGATGGATTTGTTTTTAAAAGATGACATTAATGGAATAATATTTAAGTTGATGTTAATTAAAGTTATCTCTTAGTATTTAAGAGGGGTCTCTTTTCTGATGAATAAATATAATAATTTTGAAGCCATTTTTGAAAACAAAAGATCAAATACAATCTCCACTCCAACCAAAACAGAAAAAATATAAAAATCTTTTCAAAGCAAATAGATACAATTTGATTTCTATTTTTTGAAAGCATATCCAAAAAAATTGAGGCTCTTAAATTCTATTTTTATTTTTTATTTTTCACTTCAGTACACTCATCTTAACCTATGCGTATAACATGTGCCAGCTCGAATTAATGTATTATTGTACTTCATGGGCCTCTTGCCCCAGCTTTAGAGAGCCCTTGCAACTGAGACAACATTGATAGATTAAGAGAACTAAAGAGCTTGTTAATATCTGATAGAATGGTTTAAAAATAGTAAGAAATGATGGATTAGAAAGGATCTTTCGTGGAGTTAAGATCGTTGAATCTTCACAAGATTTGTTCAATAGCTTATCACGTATGCTATGCATAAAATATTATTTTTTAACTATTTTAACTATTTTTAAAATATATATAGAATTGATATAATAAAATAAATAAATAAAATTAAATATTATTTTAAGAAAATCACATCCCATCCATTGCATGGGATTACAAGCTAGTATTTTATGATAATGAAAAACATATATGAGAGGGCCCTCACATTGTAGGGATATCCACTTTACTTAAGAAAAAGTGCTTGATTGGAGAAACATTGAAATATTGACTTCTAACTTATGGCCAAGCGCTGTGATCATGACCGGATCCAATCAATACTGGTAGTCTCTTCGGCATCTCGTGTAACAAAATTCAAATCAACCATTAAATTGGATGATATTCATAAGTTTGCCATTCCAATTTTCATCTTACATGAGAGCAAATCCCTAAATATACGAAATACAAGTGGCATTTAACCCAAGAATTTTCCATCCTTGTTGCCTCTCTCTCCCAACCTCAACCATAGCCCATTCGGCATTGCTTATAGGCTCCCACTTCAAGTAGCTTAGTTGTTGGCAAACGCCTCCCCTCCTCCGTTGAATGATTTTGTTGAAGAATTTTTTTATCCACGTGGCTCTCTCCCACTTTTTCCAAAGCCTCATATATCAAATGGAAGCTCTACCAAGCAGAAACCTTTGTTTTAATATGTATGTGTTAGATTTAAGTTAGGCTTACTCCTTTGTTGCATCAATCATATTTTTTTCCTTGAAGCATAATTGTTTTTGTCATCTCATTGATGTAATTGAAAAAATAATAAATTTATATTCTTTTTTTATGAAAAAGGAGGAAAAATCCATCCAATTTTTTTAAGAAAAAAAAGGTACAAAAAGATACATAAAAAAAGAGGAGCTCCCCATCATAATAAACACTGAAATTCAAATTTCAAATTCTCCACAGCATCCCATCAACATGTCAATTTCAAATTCCTCCATACAAATAGAAATACTAATATTTAAATTTTAAAATTTAAATTTAAAAAGTGAGAGACATTCTTCATACTACCGTCGGAGTTGGAGCATCACAGACTGTCAATTCAACTTGTCTCAAAAAAAGAGAGGAAGGCTCAAATCCAATCTGCAGCCTAGAGAAGGGTCTGACGGCTGCTTAATGCATTTGATACTTGGCAAACAACCCTTAACAAGTTTACTTCATAAGCCATTTCTCTTATATAATTATATTTTGGAATCATCTATTGCACCAATTGGGTAGAGTAGAAACTTAGGATAAGTTAGATGGTCATGAAAATTAAGAATACTTATTCGGTAGTTAATCAAATTACAAGATGTATCAGATTTGCTTAAGCTGTTTGACATTTAGCTTAAATTACAGGAGTAGACACTTGTTCCTGTTAGGATTTGACGCCTTGAGATTCAGCCCACATTGAGCCCACAGTGAGGTTCGCGGCGAAAAACGGAGTCCAACGAGACCAAGATCACCTGAATCGGAGCTCGGATGGAGGAGATACAAGCTTTTGAAGTCGGCACGAGAATCGAGGCGGCGGAGGACCGCCGGCGACCGGCGGCGGACGGCAGCGGCGCGGCCGCAGGCGGCGGCGCACGGGACGCGCGTCCCAGGCCCGCGTGGGACGCGGGACCCAGGCCCGCGCGGGACGCGCGTCCCAGGCCCAGGCCCGCGCGGGACGCGCGACCCAGCGGCCTGCTGGCCCATCCCCGGTCCACCGTGGACCGGGTGGTCCACGGAGCGGTCTGTGGACCGCGTGGACGTTTCCCATATGGTTCTCGCGGTCCACGGCACTATTCCGTGGACCGGAGCGCGATCGGAGGGCCCAGATGATTCCCGGTCTTGATCCAACGGTCCGGAGGGGTTTTTGGTTTTGTTTAGGATTCCTAATCACTCTCTAACCTATGTTTAAGGCTTTAAAAAGCCTGAGAACGAACAGAAGAGTGGGTGTGGTTGTTTTCTCGCCGCCGTACGAACCGAGAGGAGAGAGAGAGGCGTGAGGGGCTGTGAGAGAAGGAGCAGGAGGCTCCTGGACAGCGGTCTCCAGGCTCTTCAGGGGTTCAGGGGGGTCTCCAAGAGAGAGAGAGCTTTTGTGAGGGAAACTTCATGTGAGAGAGAATTGGGTGTACAAGGGTTGAGGGTGAGGTCTCCTCTTGTAAAATTTTCTTTTCATAGTGAAGTTTGCATGCCCCGTGGAGGCGAGCCCTTTTGTAGCTGATCCACGTATTTTGATTGTTTTCCTTCTGTTTTGTTTCTTCTTTCTTCCTGCTGCATCGCGTGGTACTGAAAGGGTCTTGGGAGGTGGTGTCCTGGCCAGACATCCACCCAACAAGTGGTATCAGAGCAAGGCGGTACAAGGACGCAGATTGCAGTGGTGGTGAGCAAGACTGAAGATAGAGAAAACAGGAACAATCAAGATGGAGATCAACAAGTTTGATGGTAAGAGCAATTTCTCCTTGTGGCAGGCAAGGGTGAAAGACGTGCTCATCCAACAGGGGTTGATCGAAGCTCTCTTATGCGATGAGAAGCCGACCACCATGGAGGTGCGGGATTGGAAACGGCTACAGATGCAGGCGGTGAGTACCATCCGCATGTACCTGGCGGATGAGGTGGTGATCCATGTGCTGAGCGAGACTTCCCCGACGGTGCTGTGGTCGAAGCTCGAGGAGTTGTACATGGCGAAGTCTCTCACCAACACTCTTTTCCTCTGGAGGCAGTTTTACCAACTGCGGATGACTGAGGGACAGAGCGTGCAGGAGCATCTGAGCCACTTCCAGAAGATCCTCACCGACCTTCTCAGCGTTGGCGAGAATGTTGAGGAGAAGACCAGGGCGCTGGTTTTGCTGGCGTCGCTTCCCCCTTCGTACGAGTCCTTGGTGACTGCTCTTCTAGTGGGGAAGAGCACTATCAAGATGGACGAGGTCACCGCGGCGATACTCCAGAACGAGGTTCTCAGGAGGGAGAACCCAGCTTCGAGCTCAGGTGGCGATAGCTCAGCTTTGGTGGCTTCTGGAGGTGCAGGAGGCGGTAGACGGAGCGACAGGAGATCGCATCGAGGGCGGTCTAAGTCCAGGAGGGACTTGAGCAAAACCAGGTGTTACCGGTGTGAGGAGTTGGGGCATCTAGCCAGAGATTGCCCCCAACTGAAAAATCGGACGGTGGCTGCTGTAGCGACGGCCGGCAGTGATTCAGATGGAGATGTCCTAGAGATATCTGACGAGGTATCTACTTCTTCCCAGCAGTGGATATTAGATTCTGCATGCCCCTATCATGTGTGTTGCAGAGAGGAGCAGTTTGACTCCCTGGAGAACAGTGAGAGCACTGTATATCTGCCAAATGGATCGAGCTGTGCGATCAGAGGCATTGGGACGGTCAGCTGGAGGACACATGACGGTGCAGTGAGGAGATTGGGGGAGGTCCGATACATACCCGATTTCAGGCGAAATCTTATCTCACTTAGCAGACTGGATTCGAGAGGCTACAGGACGGTAGCTGGTGGAGGAATCCTGAGGGTGCTACACGGCGATAGGATTGTGCTGGAGGGGAAGAAGGGGAGCAGAGGACATTATTACCTGGCAGGGAGCCCAGTGCGAGGTGGAGTATCGGGAGCCAGGTGGAGCCCAGAGCGAGGTGGAGCTCCAGGAGGCGGATCGGGCACGAGACAGGAGACTCGGGAGGACGAGAGGCGACGTCGCAAGGTAAGATTCCTATTGCCGCAGGATGATGCCCCGAGCAGGTCTCAGGTCAGGAGGAGCACAGCATACGACGGAGATGGGATCGAGCAGCCTGGCTCGACTCCCATGTTTGCCCATCCATGATCAGCAGGCGATTGTCCCAGGGCATGGGGGCGCGGAGATCCAGAAGCTCTCGGAGTTTGAAAAAGGCCGAATATCGAGTCGAGGTGGAGATTGTTAGGATTTGACGCCTCGAGATTCAGCCCACATTGAGCCCACAGTGAGGTTCGCAGCGAAAAACGGAGTCCAACGAGATCAAGATCACCTAAATCGGAGCTCGGATGGAGGAGATACGAGCTTTTGAAGTCGGCACGAGAATCGAGGCGGCGGAGGACCGCCGGCGACCGGCGGCGGACGGCAGCGGCGCGGCCGCAGGCGGCGGCGCGCGGGACGCGCGACCCAGGCCCAGGCCCGCGCGGGACGCGCGACCCAGCGGCCTGCTGGCCCATCCCCGGTCCACCGTGGACCGGGTGGTCCACAGAGCGGTCTGTGGACCGCGTGGACGTTTCCCATACGGTTCTCGCGGTCCACGGCACTATTCTGTGGACCGGAGCGCGATCGGAGGGCCCAGATGATTCCCGGTCTTGATCCAACGGTCCGGAGGGGTTTTTGGTTTTGTTTAGGATTCCTAATCACTCTCTAACCTATGTTTAAGGCTTTAAAAAGCCTGAGAACGAACAGAAGAGTGGGTGTGGTTGTTTTCTCGCCGCCGTACGAACCGAGAGGAGAGAGAGAGGCGTGAGGGGCTGTGAGAGAAGGAGCAGGAGGCTCCTGGACAGCGGTCTCCAGGCTCTTCAGGGGTTCAGGGGGGTCTCCAAGAGAGAGAGAGCTTTTGTGAGGGAAACTTCATGTGAGAGAGAATTGGGTGTACAAGGGTTGAGGGTGAGGTCTCCTCTTGTAAAATTTTCTTTTCATAGTGAAGTTTGCATGCTCCGTGGAGGCGAGCCCTTTTGTGGCTGATCCACGTATTTTGATTGTTTTTCCTTCTGTTTTGTTTCTTCTTTCTTCCTGCTGCATCGCGTGGTACTGAAAGGGTCTTGGGAGGTGGTGTCCTGGCCAGACATCCACCCAACAGTTCCAGACCTCGGTGAAATTTCATCTTGGTAATGGATTGAATATCTTGTTTTGAAATGACACATGGTTAATTCCTCAACCCATTAAGGACCGGTTCCCTTGTTTGTTTGTTCTTTCGTCCACAAAAAACATCTCCATTGCAGAAGCATACACACACTACAGAAACATCAACTACTGGCCTCTCGCATCATACCAACACTCCACGAACTGAGTCATCAACAATTGAGGAATGAGATGTCTGCGGTAAAGCCCTCGAATAAACAAGATCCAATAGATTGGAAATGGTTTCCATGCTACAAGTTCTCAACAAAATATTGCTACTGCTTCCGATTGGATGGAGGAATTAGGCTATTTTTCAGCAGAATCGTATGGAAAATTAGTGTTCCAGAAAAAGTTAAATGCTTTACCTATCTCTGCTTCCATGACAGAATTTTAACTAAATCCAACCTCATCAAGAGAGGTTGGAAAGGTGCGGATAGCTACTCATTATGTTACTCCAACCCAGAAACAGTGGATCATCTTTTATTATAGTGTTCATTCTCTAGAGTAGTTTGGTGAATACTTCTGCAAAATTTTCATCTCAAGAATCTCCCACAAACCCAATTCTTGCTGTGGAGTTCCAGACGATCAGATGAACATTCGCGGCCTCTTCAGAAAGGACTGGATGTTCTCATTACAATGGCTCAATGGACATTATGGAAAGAGTAGAATAAAAGATGTTTTGAGTTTCATGCTTACCTACCAACATTTGTAGCTAAGCAAATCGTAAAACTTTTCTTATCCTGGATAGAACACACGACCAACCAAAACTGTTCTTCAATTCAACAGATATCCAATAATATGAAAAAGCTGCTGGAAAGATCATAATCTTCTCAACACAACACAGCCAAACACTTGAGTACTACATCCCACATCTTTACAGAGATTGCAAAGTTGGAAGACTGGAAATATGGAACTCTGTATTAAACTCTGAATACTTTCCCTCTTCAGCATCCTGAACTATGCGTGAAGTCAGCACCTTCACACTTTCATTTATTCATATTACTACTAAAGTACTGTACTTTTTTCTTATCAAAAAAAAAAAGTATCTTCATACTTATGAAATGACTGAGTTAGGTCTTCCCTAACTCATTCGCATCAAAAAAAAAAAAAAAATGTTACATGCAAGTAAATGATCACTGATGTAGAAATGCATGTTACTCAATGAACAATATTTTTTTTAATGACTTATGAAAAATCTAATCCAACAAATGCACAAAGCACCTAGGCCTGAGCCCGACATGTGTTGTGCTGAAATCATTAGAAAAGTTTATCATATGATGGATACTATTTACACATTTGGTTCCTTCGATCTTACATGAAGAAGGTGGCGTCGTAATTGATGGGTTGATTTTGGAACCTATCAAATTAAAAGAATTTATTTTTATCAATTTAATGTAAAGTTTCATTTATCTTATTATTGGATAACCTATCCAACGACCTGACTCATACATCTTACCCAGTAAAAGTGACTCACAACTTAATTCAGTAATGATTCAATACTACGTATGCCATCTTTTTTTAAACTCAGCTCATCCGATCACCATCCATCATGGAACCAAATGCACATGAATAAAGAAGAGTAGATCACGCCGCAATAAGTTATCATCGTCATCATCATTTTCAATAATGAAATATATGATAACATTTTCAATCTAATACTTTTTACCTAAAAGTAAGCTAGATATGACAAAGAGACCAGCCATAAAAGACTTGACCAACTATCTTAATCCATGAAAACTCCACACCTCATGATCCAAATCCATCTATAATCCCCACTCATTCATGACCGTTTTCGTAATCCAGATCAAAATTAAAAAAAAAAAATCTTCAAAACTCATTTAAGTCCAAAATTCTTGAACCAAACCCGGCTGGACCTGTCCAATTCTGGCCACCTAGTCGCATGCACGGCGGTACCAGAGCACTTGGCCATCTCATGCCAGCTCCGACCGCACAGGGACAGAGAGGGAGCCGTTCCTCCGTTATGGACGTAACATACGCCTCTTCCCTTCCTATTACACCGCTCTCCCCGTACGTTTACCCCCGTCTTCCGGATTGCATCCTGTCCTCTAACGTCTGAGCCATATATATATATGCTTACCGGCAACATATTCCAGCCCCTCGTCATGGTGTTCGCCTCCTCTTCCTTCCACCACACCTTGTTTCCTTCTCTCTAATGGTATCTTCTCATCCTGTCCAAGTCCAGAGAGGAAGAAGGGGGAGGGGGAGAGAGAGGGAAAGAGATGTTGCAAAGGGCAGCGAGCAACGCCTATTCGTGGTGGTGGGCCAGCCACATCAGGACCAAGCAGTCCAAATGGCTCGACAACAACCTACAAGGTTATCCTTCTTCCTCTTCATAGTATTATATGTTGTGGAAACATTTCAGTGCAACCAAGATTCATTACAGTTATAAATATACATCATCTTTTCTAACCTTTTCGAAGAACATTTTCATATACTACGTCTGAAATCCTTGAGAAGTTTTAATGAAAAACGAGGAATCGGATCCCGACCATTCTCTTAATGCTGGTTTCTCCATTACAAGTAGTAAAGAGATTTTCATACTCATAGCATGTGAAAGCATCTCTTGCTCTCTCTAAGTGAAAAAAAGCAAGTGAAAATTTATCTGGTCTGCTTAATCTTAGGATTCTTGGGATGGATAATTAAGGGGACAAAAAATTGCATGGTTGAATAGAAAAATTATCTGTCATCCAAATAAATTCTTTAGGATGCATCTAACCAACTTTTCATGGGCTTCAAGACACAAGGCAGTCCATATTTTTAGCTTATTGTCAGTTGCTCATAGAAAACAACCCTTCTGGTACCTCCTTAAATCTTACTTTTATATTTAAATATCATTTATATTTTGAGCAAGGGATTATAAAATACATTTCTGTATTATCTGTAGACATAAAGCTAATAACTTATAACCGATTGCAAAAGGTCAAAATTGTGGTATCGCAGTGTTGCATTTGATATGGTGCGTGTGTCCATGCTGACTGCTCCTTTTTTTTTTTCTTTTTCTTTTTTTTTTCTTTTCCTTTTTTTTTTTTTTTTTTTGAGAGAGAGAGAGAGATAACATCACGAGTTTGTGTTTTTATAGTTCATAATCTAAAGTTCTAGACCTTTTTTGGTGTGCAGAGATGGAGGAGAAGGTGAAAGCCATGATCAAGCTCATAGAGGAGGATGCTGATTCCTTTGCTAGGAAGGCAGAGTTGTACTTTAGGAGGAGACCAGAGCTCTTAAACTTTGTTGATGAAACCTACAAAGCATATAAAGCACTAGCTGATAGGTACGATCGTATATCAGGAGAATTGCACAAGGCCAACCACACTATTGCAACTGCTTTTCCTGACCAAGTCCAGTTTGACATCGATGATGACGACGACGATAGCTCTCCAAAGGCAATGACTGCTATCGATACCAGTAAATTTGACAAGTCACCAATAGAAATTCCACCATTTAGTTTGAGAAACACAAACAAAGAAAGCCAACCTGTCCTGACGAAGACAAACCATAGGAGGATTAGCCCCCAGATTAGCAAAGAGAAGGCACAAGAAGAGATAGACAGGCTTCAGAAGGAAATCCTGGTATTGCAGACTGAGAAGGAGTTTGTGAAGAGCTCTTATGAGAGTGGAGTAAAGAAATACTGGGACATAGAACGGCAGATTACTGAGCTGCAAGAGGAAGTTTCTTCATTGCAAGATGCTTTCAATGCCAGTGCAGTCATCGAAGATGACGATGCTAGAGCTTTGATGGCAGCAAGAGCCATTAAGTCATGTGAGGATACCTTGGTGAACCTGCACAAGCAGCAAAAGAGAACAACAGAAGAGGCAAGAATAGAGTCAAAAAGAATAAAGGATGCCGAGCAGAAGCTGAAGGCACTTAAAGTTGAGTGTAGTCAGTCTCAGATGGAGAACGGGGAGAACTTTGATCAAAATGGAGAGCAGATTTCTAACACCATGAATGGGGAGAAGGAAGGATGCACTTTGGAACCGGAGAGGCTAGAGTTGCAATTGATATGCCAGCAAGTAAGGGAACATATTGAGATGAGCTCTGATGCATCAGTGGTGGAGATTGCAGAAAGGATTGATGAGCTTGTAGATAAGGTCATCAGCTTAGAGCTCACAGTTTCATCTCAGACTGCACAGATTCAGGGATTAAGATCAGAAACAGATGAGCTTCATAAGCACTTGCGCAGCCTAGAGGAAGATAAGGCAACTCTGATTGATGACTCCAACAGCATGACTGAAAGGTTAAAGCAAGCAGAAGATGAGTTACAAAGAATTCAACTTCTTGAGAAGTATGTTCAAGATGAAAAAGGTATGGTTCAAACTCATTTGGCTAAAGCTTGCGATAGCCTTGACGATCTTTCAGAGAAATTGCAGTCCCCAAAACATCATGGAGAGAAGAAACCACTGACAGAGGGCAGGCAAGAAAGAAGGATCAAGCAGATGGGTGCAGATGATAGAAATAGTCGAATTCCCCCGGCAGAGTTGCAAGTGGAAGAGCTGGATGATCTACCAGACTTGCAAAACTTGCTAGTGAAGGGATTAGAAGGCAAAGAAAAGATGTTATTAGCTGAGTACTCATCTATCCTTAAAGACTATAAAAATACAAAGAAAATGCTTACTGAGATAGAGAAGAGAAATGAAGAATATCACGTTGAGAGAATGGAACAGGTCAATGAATTGAAGAGTGCCAATGCTATGAAAGACGATGAGATCCGATCTCTAAGGAAAATGCTGAGCTCAATACAAAAAACTGTTCATGTAAATGCAGCAAAGAACTCTGAGAAGTCTGACAATAATGTTACAGACACCATGCCAAAGACAAATACACCATTTGATGCAACAAATACTGATAGCCCTCATGCAGAAGTAGACATCAAGCTGTACCAAGTCAATGAATCACACACAGCCTCACCTATCGAAGAAAAATTTAGGGCAGATATTGACACGCTGCTAGAGGAGAACTTGGACTTCTGGTTAAGATTCAGCACATCATACCATCAAATCCAAAAATTCCAGACGACATTTAATGACTTGCAATCTGAGATGGAGAAGCTAAGGTATATGAAGCCACAAGAGGGAAGTGGTGGTGCTATGGCTGCTGCTGATCAGACCATAAAGCAGGAATCAGTTCCAATCGACAAAAAGCTAATAGAACAGAACACTGAACTCCAAGTTTGGTTAGAAAAGAATGAGCTGCTAAAGGGGGAGTTGCAGTGCAGGTTCTCATCCCTTTGTAACATGCAAGAGGAGATAACAAGGATCTCAAAAGAAAGTGAGAAACAAGATGTGCGGTTCACTTCCCATCAGGCTGCGAAGTTCCAAGGTGAGGTGCTTAACATGCAACAGGAGAACAAAAAGGTGGCAAAAGAGCTGCAAACTGGATTGGATCATGTGAGGGGGCTTCAGGTTGAGGTTGGAAGGGCACTGTCGAAGCTCCATGAGAATTTCAAGTTGGCTGGATCAAGAAACCACCACCAAAAACAGTCCCTTGGGCATGTATCAAGCAAGCAGAAAATACCATTGAAGACTTTCTTGTTTGGTGCCAAGCCTAAGAAGCCATCAATATTTTCATGCATGAATCCAGCACTGCATAAGCAATATAAAGATTTAAGGGCTGGGTTTCCTGCATAAATTCAGCTTAGTGGTGGAACTTCACCTCTTCTTGTCATTGCGTCGTTCGCATATGAAGCGGATTTTCTCATCATCTTGTGTGCTAATTTTTGGTCTCTTTTGTGAGCTTAGAAGATATTTGTACACCTGGTTTGAGGGCCACATTGATGCACAATGGAAAGATAGTCTGGCTGTGTTATGTTTTCCTGAGTCTACCATTACCTTTTGTGTTTGTTGATCTAGAAAATTTTGTAAACCATCAACAAGATGGTCTTACTCTCACGTCTTTAAATTATGCATTAGACATGATAAATGACTTTTAACAAAGTATATGAACTGCACAAATTGATGCTGTAGCAAGATATAGTGCCAATATTACATTTGGAACCATGATCAAGAACCTCTCCCATACAATGTGGCACAATCTTTTTCCCTGCTAGAAGTCCAAGCAATTGTCTCTGTTTTCAATTCAGTATTTGGAAAAAGAACGTTAGAAGAAACACTACAGAGTTACTAATCTTTGGAGGACCCTTGGTCAAGTTTACCTGACTAGAATATCTATATATGACTTGGTTACAGATTTCAACTACATGATTGTAATCGAAGGGATGATTTTATCTGCAACATAGTGCAACATTAAATCACCCTTGCAAAGAGACGTGTCCATGACAAAAGGTGAATCAATGCAAGTTGATCCTGCAATAACATTAGTAGAAGTAGAGAATAGGTTGTGCTAATTTATTGGTTGGACTTACAAAGCTACTTGAACCATAATATTGAATCAATCTAGTTATTACCTGCATCTTGAAAATCATGCATAACTTGTAGATTCGACAAGAAGTCAGAAAACTATGATGTATACTTATGGAAATGAGATGGTGGGATTGACCTTTCTCATATTTCTTCAACGGAAGTCTAAGACTTGCTACTTTTGAATATGCTATATGTTGTAACTTCTTATGCTATTCCCATGCATTTGTGAAAGCAATGATCATATGCTAGTGAATAGTGATTAACTTTTTCTCATGAGAATGAAATAATATACTAGGAATATATTCTAATTCTATCTATGGGATAATGCTTAAATTTCACATATGAGATCCCTATGCATGTCCCACTAATGTAAGGTAGATAGTATGTGTTTAGATGTGGTACTCTCGAGCTTTGGGAACACAGAAGAGGCTAAGAAGTTAAGGAAGCGAGCCATGTTAGATGTATGTCCTAGAAGCCAATATGACTGATACATTGTAATTAATATAGGACACAATTTTGTACTTAATATATTGATATGATCAATAAAAGGGCAAATTCTTTTTCATTCAAGTATAATGTGTCTTTGAATCGTCCATGGAATTAGTTTTGATACATACTCTCAAGCTATTGAGAATTAGAGACATGTATTTAATTCCTAAAGACTTTTGGTCATAGGATCATCATGAGAACGATGATAGATCTGGATAGACTGGCACATAAATCGCTTCCTTCGGGATAGATGAGTCTCTAATTTACTATGTAGAGACATAGGGCGATAAGTGTAGGTGGTTGTTAGAGAACAACTGGCACTGAGCGTGACCATACGAGAGATCACTTGGATTTCTATTCAATCGTCGGTGATTATCTCGATGCTGTAGTTGTATATCTGATCTTTTGACTTGAGATGGTACTACTACTCGCAGTGAGGCTGTTGGAGTTTGATTGACACATAAATATGGATCTCAATGAGCCCTTGTAGTGAATATTGGCGACAGTTGATCCACTGTAGGAGTAGGGTGCGCATCAAGATAGGATCTATCAACCTTGATAGAGAAGAGTAGTCCTATGAGATTTGAGAAGCTAAGTTCATGAATCTGTGGCCACAGTAGAGTGATGTTGGAAAATATCCCAAAAGCCAATCATCAAGCTGTTGACGGTTGAGCAACCAAGTATTGTAATTGATTTGTTAATAAATAAAATATATTTGGCATCTTCATCATAAGCTTTCATCTTCTAATGAACTCCGTTGTTATGATGAAGTCCTTAGGACTATTTAAGTTCGATAAAGAGAGAATTTATCGATTAGTCCTTAAAACTGTTCACGACCAAATGATAAGCTGTTAATAAGGACAATAGCTTCTATCGAGCATAGGTCGCTGTAGGCCATATGGGTTGGTTGTCCTCTTAACCAAGGAGTGTGGAGACACTGGTATGGCATACAGGTGAGATCTAAGGGTACATCATCATTGAACGTGACCAACTCCAGAGCATTCTACTGTCGAGAATGTCTCTGATGGGATATAGGTATAAGTGTCCCTTAGACTTGAGATCGCCTCAGTGACTTGCAAGCAACTCACTGTGCTTTGGTACTGGACTAACTGAATTTTTAATTCAAAGACGGAAGGCTTCTGGGTACAGTCAAGTACTTGCGAAGTCAGAGTGTGATCAAGATGGGATTGACCACTCCAAGAGTTGGAGAAGACTGAGTCGCTGTATTTCAATTTAGCAAAATCTTGGTCAGGGTAATCCATCAGATGGATTTGATATTTTGAAATACAATGTGGACAACCAGATCAGAGTTGACAGTTGAACTCTGGGGTGTCCTATAATCATTTTGGTCATGGGGATGAATTATATGAAAACTATATCCGCATGGGTTCTAAGGATGTTGTTCTACACATTCGATCTATCCGGTCATCGGGTACCATTGCTAGATGGTCACTTCGATTGGTACAGAAATTTATTCCTGTGTTACCGGCTTAGGTTCGGACCTATGAAGTCACACACATTAGAGTTCATGATCTGATCGGATGGTTGATCAACGATTAAGAATCATTCTAGAGTTAAATGATCAATACGATTGACATTTAACCCAGTGCAAGTATTGCAGGAGGATCGATTAGCAATTTGATTGCTAATTGGCTTAATTTGATTAAGCCAATGGGCTGAGATTAAGTCTAATTAAATATGATTTAATTAGATTTATTTTAGGCTTGATTGGATCAAGTCCAATTGGTTTATTGGATAAGCCAAGTGCAAGAAAAAACTAGTCCTAGTTCAACTAGGACTTGGGTCAGTCTAATTTCTAATTTGATTAGAAAATTAAATTAGATTTAAATCTAATTTAATCTGATTAAATTAGATTCTTAATTGGGTTAAGACCTATTTTAATTAGGTTGATCTAATTTTGGTTTGATTTAATTTGGAAAACCAAATTAAAATAAGACATAAGATAGAATCCTAGTAAGACTAGGATTCCACCTTGCGCCACATAAGCCTTCCCCACGCCCTCTCTCTTATTCAACGCCAATCTCCACTTATTTTATGCGACAAAAGCCCTCTCCCAGGTCTTTTCCACGTTCACAAAAGGTTTCCTCTCTTCTTTCTTACATGGAAGGTGGTTTGGATCAAATCAAAAAGGAATAAGTTTGGATTTCGAATTCTATGAGATAGAGTTTTAGAAATCCAAAACTCTTTCAATTTTGCACCGAATTTATCCAAATTTTTTTAGAATTTTCATGAATTTTAGGGTATACATTGTGCACCCTTTGATAGTGATCCATACATGAAAATATGGAGGAGGTGCTCAAGAGTTGGGCGCCCCTTAACTTGCCATGTTTGGATAAGCCTTGACTAGGTATTTGATCTAGACAAGGACTCTATCACATCTCTCTGTATAAAATGAGTTTCTTCATAAAATTTTTGGAGAAGATAGAGATTTGAGAGACCTTTGTGCCATCCAAAAATCAGAGAGAAAGATCTTTGGGTCGTGGAGATATAAAAGATGCAAGTTATGGTGTCTAGAGAGAAAAACGTGAAGAAGAAGAGGGTCTTCTTCTAGGGTTTTTTGTTTTCATATCTTTCCTCCCTCCATCTTGAGTTTCCTGAGAGAATATTAGATCTGAAACTCTTCCTTTTACTTTCCATTTTTGAAAGAGTCCAAATCAAGAAGAAGGAGGCACCTGATCAACCATCAAAGAAGGATCAGCGCAGTACTAGCATACTGTGCTGATTTCCTGAAGCAGGACTTCTGATCGAGATTCGTGGGCTCGTGTGAACGACTTCTAGAGGTCGGACGTGTGTGCGGCTTGCAACATCATTCTTAAGCCCGAATCAGTGAGGTTAGAACATCTAACTTGCAAGGTAATAGATCTGATCTATTGTTTAATACATACATTAGATGTGGTATAGAAACATGTTGATATGATCAACATATGGTTTATGCTATATTTATATATTTTAATTTTTGATTTAATGCTATGTAATAATCATGTAATAAGATCTTAGATCTAAGAATTCTTTGATTTTAAAAAATAAATTTTGATTTATTTTAGTCTTCCGCTGTATGATCTTGAAAAAGTTTCAAGATCTAACCCTGAAACCCTAGATCTGGTTCCTACAATTGGTATCAGAGCCTAGGTTCTTTATTACATGATTATTTATACATGCTTAGATTATTTTTTAGATTAGATCTAATTTATAATCTGATTATTAAATCTGAAATTAAAATTTTAGATCAATCACAAACTGCAAGGTTGTCCTGCTGTAAGGTTTACCCCTTACAGTGCAAAGGTTGTCCTAGTTTGTGTAGATCTATCTTTAATCATAAATTTGTTAGATATAATCTAGATTAAATTTATAATTTATTAGATTTAAAAAATATTTAAATCTGAAATAAAATCTCTTTGTTAATAATTTTTGTGCAAAGAAATTGTTTAAAGTTGAAATTGTTTCAATTATATGAACCTGTTTAGATTAGATCTAAAGTAGTTTCATGTTTATTTCACTTGTATCTTGATTATGAATCAAACATGCAATATGGTTGGTAGAATCATATTGTAAAATTATTTTACAAATATAAAAATTATTTTTTGAAAAATCGAACCCAACCCTCAACCCAAAACTTAATTAAGAATTAAGAAGTTGTTTGATTAGGTTCTAGGATTGTGAATTGAAGAACCTAAGACACAAATCATAACACATTGGGTTAATGGGTTAGTGGGAATTAGGTCCATTAATTGGGTTAGACCTATGGTTAGATTAAAGATGGACTTAATTAGAGAATTGACTAAATCTAATCAATTGTTGTCTTAGATTAGGTCAAGGATTCTCTAGATCAATTACAATAGTTGTAGTTGGTCAAGTCCATGTCTTTAACGAGAACCAAATGGACTTGATTCTTGGCTAAGCGGTCTAGCACAAACTGTTAGGTTGATCTAATCGAAACTAATTAAACCAGTTGGTGTCTAAGGTAAACCAGACCGGTGGTTTTTAATTGGGAGCCCGCTTACCTAGCCATTTCTGATGGTGTCTAAGGCAAGCTTTGGCAGACCCTCCCACTGATCGAACTTACCTGGCCTCTTGGTGAAATTATGTTTTGATCGGATCACTTGACTATTCGAGCGACCCATGTCAGCTAGGTAAATCAGTGTGACTGATTTAGGAGCTCCTAAACCAGCCCTTTTAATGGTCTCCCTTAAGCTGACTTGGTGAAGCCAGTGGGAGGATCATGATAAGCTGGTTCATCTGATCTCATCCCATAAATTATTTAAATCTTCTAAAATTATTAGGTCCTTAAAATGATAAAGTTATGGAGATAACTGAGTCATAGCCTCCCATTAAGGTGTTTGATAATGAGTCCATTAACTCAATAATCATTGCAGACCCAAAGGCCTAGTGCTTGTTGACTAATGGAATTATCACTCATCATATGATGACTTAGAAGTGTCTCTCTAATGGTGGTTAGGTGAGCCAACCAAAGTTGGGCTTAATCATTCGTTGGTTAGATACATCAAGTATGATCATGTTAATGGTTGGACCTAACCGGATCCTTACAGTGGAGGCCAAAGCCTACTGATTAGGTTTCTGGGGCAAAATTAAAATTACTAAAAATTATTTAGAGAAACAATTGATTATGAACCTACCCTTAGATGTACATGGGTTGACCAACCAAAGTTGGGCTTGTGTGCAGTCTAAGTGGATTCTAGTACCCGCTAAAGAATTAGGGTAATTCCTCGAGTTGGAGGTAGAGGCTACCAATTCGAATAAAATAGTGGGAGAAACCTTTTGATTAAAGTCCAAATCTTTAGGTTTAATGAATCAATTATTAATTAGGTTATGGTTCTCCTTTGTGCAAATATGGCCACTTCCCTATCGCTCCGATCATTGTTGGACAATGATAAGTTGGTGGGACCCAACTTCGGTAGCTGGTACCGAAAGTTAAAGATAGTCCTGGAGCATGAACGGATCCTATATGTGATAATGGATCCTGCACCTGAGGAGCCAGCTGCCAATGCACGTGGAACAGTCAGAGACACTTACCAGAAGTGGCTCAGTGACCGGACCACGGTGCGCTGTATCATGCTGGCTACCATGAGCGATGAGTTCAATCGCAGATTCGAGACGGCTCAGCCAAAGGACATGCTTCAAGTGTTGGAGGATGCCTTTGGCACACCCGATGACGTAGAGAGGCACAAGACTAGTTGTGCCATCTTCAATGCCAAAATGTGGGATGGTGCCTCTATCACTGATCATGTATTGTACATGATCGAGCTGATGGAATGATTGAGCAAGCTCAACTTTCCCTTGCATGAGCAGCTTGGGAAAGATGCAATACTGAACTCGCTGCCCAAGTCTTATCTCCCATTCCTCACTCATTATAGAATGACAAAGCCTGAAGTAAACTACCATGGGTTACTGGGGTTGCTTCAGAACTTTGAGAAGGATCACCAACTTCACAAGGAGTCGGTGAACTTAGTGGGAGGTTCGTCTTCTGGTTCTCGACCTTTTAAGAAAGGGAAGAAGAACAAGAAGAAGAAAGTGAAAAAGGTGCAAGTTCAGGCTGGGACATCAGTGCAGAGCCAGACCAAAAAGATCAAGCCTGATAAGAGTCTATTCTACTAGCAAGCACCCTAGATTAGTTAGTATGTCAGATATCTACTTATGGCACTGTAGGCTAGATCATATAAACAAGAATAGAATAAACAGGTTGACTCAAGAGGAAATCCTCGAAGTCAGTGATTGTGAATCACTTCCAACCTGTGAGTCCTGTCTTCTTGGTAAAATGACCAAGTCACCTTTTACTAAAAAAGGTGAGAGAGCTACTAAGCTCTTGGGCCTAGTACATACTGATGTATGCAGGCCCATGAGCACCAGTGCTAGAGGTGGATATTTCTACTTCATAATTTTCACGGATGACCTATCCTGATATGGATATGTCTATCTGATGAAACATAAGTCGGATTCATTTGAAATGTTCAAACGATTCTGAAGTGAAGTAGAAAAATAAACTGGGAAGAGTATTAAAACTCTTCGATCTGATCGAGGAGGAGAATACCTTTCTAGTGAGTTTCTCACATATCTAAGAGAGAATGAGATTCTCTCCCAATGTACTCCTCCAGGAACACCACAGCATAATGGTGTGTTTGAAAGGAGGAATCGGACTCTGTTAGACATGGTCCGATCCATGATGGATTTTTGCTAGCTTGCTGATATCCTTCTGGGGATATGCACTCGAATCGGCCAGTTATCTGTTAAATAGGGTTCCAAGTAAGTCTGTAATTAAGACTCCATATGAGATATGGACGGGATGTAAGCCAGCACTTTCACACCTTAGGGTCTGGGGGTGCCCGGCCTATGTCAAACGATTAGTCACAGACAAACTTGGACCTAGGTCTGACAAATGCTCATTCATAGGGTACCCCAAAAAGATAAAAGGATATTTTTTCTACCATGCTGATGAACAAAAGGTGTTCGTCAGCCTTAAGGCAATCTTTTTAGAAAAGGAGTTCCTTGGTGAAGGAACCGTTACCTCTAAGGTTGAACTTGATGAAGTTCAACAGGTAAAAGGACCAACACCAATAGCTGAACCTGAGTCTGATATGATTAGATCATATCTGGAGCCCAATGTACCTGCACCATTAAGGCGATCCGGTAGAGTACCGCGTCAGCCGGACAGATACTACGATTTTTTGGTCCGGGACGGTGATCCTATCGAACTTGATGGTAAGGATCCGATTACCTATATGGATGCAATGCAGAGACCTGATTTCGAGAAATGGCTTGAAGCCATGAAATCCGAAATAGAGTCCATGAAGGTCAACGATGTATGGACATTGGTTGACCCACCTGAAGGGGTTAAACCCATTGGGTGTAAATGGGTCTTCAAAAGGAAGAGGGGTGCAGACGGAAAGGAAGAGGGGTGCTTCAGGAAATCAGCACAGTATGCTAGTACTGCGCTGATCCTTCTTTGATGGTTGATCAGGTGCCTCCTTCTTCTTGATTTGGACTCTTCCAAAGATGGAAAGTAGAAGGAGGAGTTTCAGATCTGAGACACTCTCAGGAAACTCAAGATGGAAGGAGGAAAGATATGAAAATAAAAACCCTAGAAGAAGACCCTCTTCTTCTTCACGTTTTTCTCTCTAGACACCCAAATTTGCATCTTTTATATCTCCACGACCCAAAGGTATTTCTCTCTGATTTTTGGATGGTAGAAAGGCCTCTTAAAAAACTATCTCTCTTTAAAATTTCACGAAGAAACTCATCTTATATAGAGAGATATGATAGAGTCCTTATCTAGGTCAAACACCTAGTCAAGGCTTATCCAAACATGGCAAGTAAAGGGACGCCCAACTCTTGAGCACCTCCTTCATATTTTCGTAGATGGATCAACAGAAAAGGGTGCACAATGTAAACCCTAAAAGCCACAAAAATTCCAAAAAAAATTTGGATAAATTCGGTGCAAAATTGAAAGAGTTTTGGATTTCTAAAACTCTATCTCATAGAATTCGAAATCCAAACTTATTCCTTTTAGATTTGATCCAAATCACCTTCCATGTAAGAAAGAAGAGAGGAGACCTTTTGTGAACGTGGGAGAGATCTGGGAGAGGGCTTTTGTCGCACAAAATAAGTGGAGATTGGCGTTGAATAAGAGAGAGGGCGTGGAGAAGGTTTATGTGGTGCAAGGTGGAATCCTAGTCCTACTAGGATTCTGTCTCATAACTTGTTTTAATTTGGTTTCCCAAACCAAATCAAATCAAAATTAGATCAACCCAATTAAAATAGATCTTAACCTAATTAAGAACCTAATTTAATCAGATTAAATTAGATTTAAATCTGATTTAATTTTCTAATCAAATTAGAAATTAGATTGACCTAAGTCTTAGTTGAACTAGGACTAGTCTTTCCTTGCACTTGGCTTATCCAATAAACCAATTGGACTTGATCCAATCAAGCCCAAACCAAATCTAATTAAATCATATTTAATTAGACTTAATCTCAGCTCATTGGCTTAATCAAATTAAGCCAATTAGCAATCAAATTGCTAATCGATCCTCCTGCAACACTTGCACTGGGTTAAATGTCAATCGTATTGATTATTTAACCCTATAATGATTCTTAATCGTTGATCAACCATCCGATCGGATCATGAACTCTAATGTGTGTGACCTCATAGGTCCGAACCTAAGCCGGTAGCATAGGAACAAATTCCTATACCAATCGAAGTGACCATCTAGCAATGATACCCGACGTCCGGATAGGTCGAATGTGTAGAACAACATCCTTAGAACCCATGCGGATATAGTTTTCATATAATTCATCCCCTTGACCACAATGATCATAGGACACCCCAGAGCTCAACTGTCAACTCTGATCAGGTTGTCCACATTGTATTTCAAAATATCAAATCCATCTGATGGATTACCCTGGCCAAGGTTTTGCTAAATTGAAATACAGCGACTCATTCTTCTCCAACTCTTGGAGTGGTCAATCCCATCTCGATCACACTCTGACTTCGCAAGTACTTGACTGTGCCCAGAAGCCTTCCGTCCCTGAATTAGAAATTCAGTTAGTCCAGTACCAAAGCACAGTGAGTTGCTTGCAAGTCACTGAGGTGATCTCAAGTCTAAGGGACACTTATACCTATATCCCATCAGAGACATTCTCGACAGCAGAATGCTCTGGAGTTGGTCACGTTCAATGACGATGTACCCTTACATCTCACCTGTATGCCATACCAGTGTCTCCACACTCCTTGGTTAAGAGGACAACCAACCCATATGGCCTACAGCGACCTATGCTCGATAGAAGCTGTCGTCCTTATTAACAGCCTATCATTTGATCGTGAATAGTTTTAAGGACTAATCGATAAATCCTCTCTTTATCGAACTTAAATAGTCCTAAGGACTTCATCATAACAATGGAGTTCATTAGAAGATGAAAGCTTATGATGAAAATGCCAAATATATTTTATTTATTAACAAATCAATTACAATACTTGGTTGCTCAACATTCAACAGCTTGACGATTGGCTTTTTGGGACACATTTCCCAACAACTCCCACTTGTCCTAAAGCCACTCGACACAGTATCTAATACCCATCTTCGACTTGTGGTTGTCGAACTCCTTTATTGCCAGGGCTCTAGTGAAGGGGTCGGCTAGGTTCTCCTTTCAGTCGATCTTCTGAAGATCGATGTCACCTCGATCCACGATCTCTCGGACCAGGTGGAAGCGGTGCAAGATGTGCTTCATCCGCTGATGTGCTTTGGGTTCCTTCACCTGAGCTATGGCACCAGTACTGTCGCAGTAGAGCAGGACTGGACCATCGAGGGAGGGTGCTACTCTGAGCTCATTGATGAATTTCCTCAGCCACACAGCTTCCTTCGCGGCATCCGATGCTGCGATGTACTCCACTTCACAAACAGAGTCTGCCACAGTATGCTGCTTGGAACTCTTCCAGCAGATGGCTCCACCATTCAGAGTAAAGATATAACCCGACACGCTCCTGCTGTCATCATGGTCAGATTGGAAGCTGGAGTCTGTGAACCCCACAAGTTTCAGATCTTACTCGCCATAAACCAACCATTGGTCCTTAGTATTTCTCAAATACTTAAGGATGGCTTTAACCACTTTCCAGTGATCTTCTCTAGGATCAGATTGGTATCTACTCACTACTCCTAGTGAGTATGCCACATCTGGTCTTGTACATATCATGGCGTATATGATAGATCCCACGGTTGAAGCATTTGGGACTCTACTCATACGCTCTCTCTCTTCAGGAGTTGTCGGACAATCCTTCTTAGAGAGAGAAATTCCATGGCCTATCAGTAGATAGCCCTTCTTGGAATTCTCCATGCTGAACCTCTTCAGCACAGTGTCTATGTACATGGATTGGGGTAACCCAAGCATCCTTTTAGATCTATCCCTATAGATCTTCATCCCTAGGATGTAGGATGCTTCACCCAAGTCCTTCATGGAGAACTGTGATGACAACCAAACTTTTATTCCTTGTAGTGCGGGGATGTCATTCCCGATTAAGAGAATGTCATCCACGTACAAGACAAGGAATACCACAACTGGACCATTTACCTATTTATAGATGCAGGGCTCTTCTCCATTCTTAATGAAGCCATACATTTTGATCACCTTATCAAAACGCATGTTCCAACTCCGAGAAGCTTGCTTTAATCCATAAATGGATCTCTGAAGCTTGCACACCTTGGACTCATCTGTGGATGTAAATCCTTCAGGTTGTATCATATACACCTCTTCAGTCAGCTCTCCATTCAGGAAAGCTGTCTTTACATCCATCTGCCAGATCTCATAATCCAGATGGGCAGCTATTGAAAGTATTATCCGAATAGATTTGAGCATTGCCACAGGGGAAAATGTCTCGTCATAGTCAATACCATAACGTTGACGATACCCCTTGGCAACCAGACAGGCTTTATAGGTCTCCACCTTTCCGTCTGCGCCCCTCTTCCTTTTGAAGACCCATTTACACCCAATGGGTTTAACCCCTTCAGGTGGGTCAACCAATGTCCATACATCGTTGACCTTCATGGACTCCATTTCGGATTTCATGGCTTCAAGCCATTTCTCGAAATCAGGTCTCTGCATAGCATCCATATAGGTGATCGGATCCTCATTATTCTCATCAAGTTCGATGGGATCACCGTCCCGGATCAAGAAACCGTAGTATCTATCCGGCTGACGCGGTACTCTACCGGATCGCCTTAATGGTGCAGGTATATTGGGCTCCGGATCTGATCTAATCATATCCGACTCAGGTTCAGCTATTGGTGTCGGTCCTTCTACCTGTTGAACTTCATCAAGTTCAACCTTAGAGGCAACGGTTCCTTCACCAAGGAACTCCTTTTCTAAAAAGATTGCCTTAAGGCTGACGAACACCTTTTGTTCATCAGCATGGTAGAAAAAATATCTTTTTGTCTCTTTGGGGTACCCTATGAATGAGCATTTGTCAGACCTAGGTCCAAGTTTGTCTGTGACTAATCGTTTGACATAGGCCGGGCACCCCCAGACCCTAAGGTGTGAAAGTGCTGTCTTACGTCCCGTCCATATCTCATATGGAGTCTTAATTACAGACTTACTTGGAACCCTATTTAATAGATAACAGGCCGATTCGAGTGCATATCCCCAGAAGGATATCGACAAGCTAGCAAAACCCATCATGGATCGGACCATGTCTAACAGAGTCCAATTCCTCCTTTCAGACACACCATTATGCTGTGGTGTTCCTGGAGGAGTCCATTGAGAGAGAATCCCATTCTCTCCTAGATATGTGTGAAACTCACTAGAAAGGTATTCTCCTCCTCGATCAGATCGAAGAGTTTTAATACTCTTCCCAGTTTATTTTTCTACTTCACTTCAGAATCGTTTGAACATTTCAAATGAATCTGACTTATGTTTCATCAGATAGACATATCCATATAGGTATAGGTCATCCGTGAAAGCTATGAAGTAGAAATATCCACCTCTAGCACTGGTGCTCAT
Organism: Elaeis guineensis; assembly: GCF_000442705.2. NCBI lineage: Eukaryota > Viridiplantae > Streptophyta > Magnoliopsida > Arecales > Arecaceae > Elaeis > Elaeis guineensis. The sequence continues at coordinate 51,989,096 of NC_026002.2, forward strand.
GGGTCCGCATACATCAGTATGTACTAGGCCCAAGAGCTCAGTAGCTCTCTCACCTTTTCCAGTAAAAGATGACTTGGTCATTTTATCAAGAAGACAGAACTCACAGGTTGGAAGTGATTCACAATCACTGACTTTGAGGATTCCCTCTTGAGTCTACCTGTTTATTCTGTTCTTGTTTATATGACCTAGCCTACAGTGCCATAAGTAGATATTTGACACACTATCTAATCTAGGGTGCTTGCTAGTAGAATAGACTCTTATCAGGCTTGATCTTTTTGGTCTGGCTCTGCACAGATGTCCCAGCCTGAACTTGCACCTTCTTTACTTTCTTCTTCTTGTTCTTCTTCCCTTTCTCAAAAGGTCGAGAACCAGAAGACGAACCTCCCACTGAGTTCACCGACTCCTTGAGGAGTGGGTGATCCTTCTCAAAGTTCTGAAGCAACCCCAGTAACCCGTGGTAGTTCTCTTCAGGCTTTGTCATTCTATAATGAGTGAGGAATGGGAGATAAGACTTGGGCAACGAGTTCAGTATTGCATCTTTCCCAAGCTGCTCATGCAAGGGAAAGCCGAGCTTGCTCAATCGTTCCATCAGCTCGATCATGTACAATACATGATCAGTGACAGAGACTCCATCTCGTATTTTGGCGTTGAAGATGGCACAACTAGTCTTGTGCCTCTCTACGTCATCGGGTGTGCCAAAGGTATCCTCCAACACTTGAAGCATGTCCTTTGGCTGAGCCGTCTCGAATCTGCGACTGAACTCGTCGCTCATGATAGCAGCTAGCATGATACAGCACATCGTGGTCCGGTCACTGAGCCACTTCTGGTAAGTGTCTCTGACTGTTCCACATGCATTGACAGCTGGCTCCTCAGGTGCAGGATCTAATATCACATATAGGATCCGTTCATGCTCCAGGACTATCTTCAACTTTCGATACCAGCTATCGAAGTTAGATCCCACCAACTTATCATTGTCCAACAATGATCGGAGTGATAGGGAAGTGGCCATATTTGCACAAAGGAGAACCATAACCTAATTAGTAATTGATTCATTAAACCTAAAGATTTGGACTTTAATCAAAAGGTTTCTCCCACTATTTTATTCGAATTGGTAGCCTCTACCTCCAATTCGAGGAATTACCCTAATTTCTTAGCGGGTACTAGAATCCACTTAGACTGCACACAAGCCCAACTTTGGTTGGCCAACCCATGTACATCTAAGGGTAGGTTCATAACCAATTGTTTCTCTAAATAATTTCTAGTAATTTTAATTTTGCCCTAGAAACCTAATCAGTAGGCTTTGGCCTCCACTGTAAGGATCCGGTTAGGTCCAACCATTAACATGATCATACTTGGTGTATCTAACCAACGAATGATTAAGCCCAACTTTGGTTGGCTCACCTAACCACCATTAGAGAGATACTTCCAAGTCGTCATATGATGAGTGATAATTCCATTAGTCAACAAGCACCAGGCCTTTGGGTCTGCAATGATTATTGAGTTCATGGACTCATTATCAAACACCTTAATGGGAGGCTATGACTCAGTTATCTCTATAACTTTATCATTTTAAGGACCTAATAATTTTAGAGGATTAAATAATATAGAGGATGAGGTCAGATGAACCAGCTTATCATGATCCTCCCACTGGCTTCACCAAGTCAGCTTAAGGGAGACCAGGGCTGGTCTAGGAGCACCTAAATCAGTCACACTGATTTACCTAGCTGACATGGGTCAGCTCGAATAGTCAAGTGATCCGATCAAAACATAATTTCACCAAGAGGCCAGGTAAGTTCGATCAGTGGGAGGGTCTGCCAAAGCTTGCCTTAGACACCATCAGAAATGGCCAGGTAAGCGGGCTCCCAATTAAAAACCACCAGTCTGGTTTACCTTAGACACCAACTGGTTTAATTAGTTTCGATTAGATCAACCTAACAGTTCGTGCTAGACCGCTTAGCCAAGAATCAAGTCCATTTGGTTCTCGTTAAAAACATGGACTTGACCAACTACAACTATTGTAATTGATCTAGAGAATCCTTGACCTAATCTAAGACAACAATTGATTAGATTTAGTCAATTCTCTAATTAAGTCCATCTTTAATCTAACCATAGGTCTAACCCAATTAATGGACCTAATTTCCACTAACCCATTAACCCAATGTGTTATGATTTGTGTCTTAGGTTCTTCAATTCACAATCCTAGAACCTAATCAAACAACTTCTTAATTCTTAATTAAGTTTTGGGCTGAGGGTTGGGTTCGGCTTTTCAAAAAAAAATCATTTTCATATTTGTAAAACAATTTTATAATATGATTCTACCAATCATATTGCATGTTTGATTCATAATCAAGATGCAAGTGAAATAAACATGAAACTACTTTAGATCTAATCTGAACAGGTTCACGTAATTGAAACAATTTCAACTTTAAATAATTTCTTTGCATAAAAATTATTAACAAAGAGATTTTATTTCAGATTTAAACATCTTTTAAATCTAATAAATCATAAATTTAATCTAGATCATATCTAACAAATTTATGATTAAAGATAGATCTACACAAACTAGGACAACCTTTGCACTGTAAGGGGTAAACCTTACAGCAGGACAACCTTGCAGTTTGTGATTGATCTAAAATTTTAATTTTAGATTTAATAATCAGATTATAAATTAGATATAATCTAAAAAATAATCTAAGCATGTATAAATAATCATGTAATAAAGAACCTCGCTCTGATACCAATTGTAGGAACCAGATCTAGGGTTTCAGGGTTATATCTTGAAACTTTTTCAAGATCATACAGCGGAAGACTAAAATAAATCAAAATTTATTTTCTAAGATCAGAAGATCCCTAGATCTAAGATCCTATTACATGATTATTACATAGCATTAAATCAAAAATTAAAATATATATAAATATAGTATGAACTACATGTTGATCATATCAACATGTTTCTATACTAGCTACATCTAATGTATGTATTAAATAATAGATCAGATCTATTACCTTGCAAGTTAGACGCTCTAACCTTGCTGATCCGGGCTTAAGGATGATGTTGCAAGCCACACACGCGTCCGGCCTCTAGGAGTCGTCCACACGAGCCCACGAATCTCGATCAGAAGTCCTGCTTCAGGAAATCAGCACAGTATGCTAGTACTGCGCTGATCCTTCTTTGATGGTTGATCAGGTGCCTCCTTCTTCTTGATTTGGACTCTTCCAAAGATGGAAAGTAGAAGGAGGAGTTTCAGATCTGAGACACTCTCAGGAAACTCAAGATGGAAGGAGGAAAGATATGAAAATAAAAACCCTAGAAGAAGACCCTCTTCTTCTTCACGTTTTTCTCTCTAGACACCCAAATTTGCATCTTTTATATCTCCACGACCCAAAGGTATTTCTCTCTGATTTTTGGATGGCAGAAAGGCCTCTTAAAAAACTATCTCTTCTTAAAATTTCACAAAGAAACTCATCTTATATAGAGAGATATGATAGAGTCCTTGTCTAGGTCAAACACCTAGTCAAGGCTTATCCAAACATGGCAAGTAAAGGGACGCCCAACTCTTGAGCACCTCCTTCATATTTTCATGGATAGATCAACAGAAAAGGGTGCACAATGTAAACCCTAAAAGCCACAAAAATTCTAAAAAAAATTTGGATAAATTCGGTGCAAAATTGAAAGAGTTTTGGATTTCTAAAACTCTATCTCATAGAATTCGAAATCCAAACTTATTCCTTTTAGATTTGATCCAAATCACCTTCCATGTAAGAAAGAAGAGAGGAGACCTTTTGTGAACGTGGGAGAGATCTGGGAGAGGGCTTTTGTCGCACAAAATAAGTGGAGATTGGCGTTGAATAAGAGAGAGGGCATGGAGAAGGTTTATGTGGTGCAAGGTGGAATCCTAGTCCTACTAGGATTCTGTCTCATAACTTGTTTTAATTTGGTTTCCCAAACCAAATCAAATCAAAATTAGATCAACCCAATTAAAATAGATCTTAACCTAATTAAGAACCTAATTTAATCAGATTAAATTAGATTTAAATCTGATTTAATTTTTTAATCAAATTAGAAATTAGATTGACCTAAGTCCTAGTTGAACTAGGACTAGTCTTTCCTTGCACTTGGCTTATCCAATAAACCAATTGGACTTGATCCAATCAAGCCCAAACCAAATCTAATTAAATCATATTTAATTAGACTTAATCTCAGCTCATTGGCTTAATCAAATTAAGCCAATTAGCAATCAAATTGCTAATCGATCCTCCTGCAACACTTGCACTGGGTTAAATGTCAATCGTATTGATTATTTAACCCTATAATGATTCTTAATCGTTGATCAACCATCCGATCGGATCATGAACTCTAATGTGTGTGACCTCATAGGTCCGAACCTAAGCCGATAGCATAGGAACAAATTCCTATACCAATCGAAGTGACCATCTAGCAATGATACCCGACGTCCGGATAGGTCGAATGTGTAGAACAACATCCTTAGAACCCATGCGGATATAGTTTTCATATAATTCATCCCCTTGACCACAATGATCATAGGATACCCCAGAGCTCAACTGTCAACTCTGATCAGGTTGTCCACATTGTATTTCAAAATATCAAATCCATCTGATGGATTACCCTGGCCAAGGTTTTGCTAAATTGAAATACAGCGACTCATTCTTCTCCAACTCTTGGAGTGGTCAATCCCATCTCGATCACACTCTGACTTCGCAAGTACTTGACTGTGCCCAGAAGCCTTCCGTCCCTGAATTAGAAATTCAGTTAGTCCAGTACCAAAGCACAGTGAGTTGCTTGCAAGTCACTGAGGTGATCTCAAGTCTAAGGGACACTTATACCTATATCCCATCAGAGACATTCTCGACAGCAGAATGCTCTGGAGTTGGTCACGTTCAATGACGATGTACCCTTACATCTCACCTGTATGCCATACCAGTGTCTCCACACTCCTTGGTTAAGAGGACAACCAACCCATATGGCCTACAGCGACCTATGCTCGATAGAAGCTGTCGTCCTTATTAACAGCCTATCATTTGATCGTGAACAGTTTTAAGGACTAATCGATAAATCCTCTCTTTATCGAACTTAAATAGTCCTAAGGACTTCATCATAACAACGGAGTTCATTAGAAGATGAAAGCTTATGATGAAAATGCCAAATATATTTTATTTATTAACAAATCAATTACAATACTTGGTTGCTCAACATTCAACAGCTTGACGATTGGCTTTTTGGGACACATTTCCCAACAAGTCAGACTTCGCCTTTAACTTTAATTGCAGGAAGACTCCGCCCGGGCTCCTACGGGAGTCGGGCTTCGTCCTCGACTCCAACAGCTGCAGACAGACTTCGTCCGGACTCCTATGGGAGCCGGACTCTGCCGACAACTTCGACCTCAAGTAGACTCCGCCCAGACTCCTACGGGAGCCGGGCTTCGTCCTCGACTCCAACAAGAAGACTCCGCCGGCAACTTCGACCTCAAGTAGACTCCGCCCGGACTCCTACGGGAGCCGGGCTCCGTCCTCAACGTCAACTGCTGGTAAGCCCCGTCCGGACTCCTACGGGAGCCGGACTTCGCCTTTAACTTTAATTGTAGGAAGACTCCGCCCGGGCTCCTACGGGAGCCAGGCTTCGTCCTTGACTCCAACAGCCGCAGACAGACTTCGTCCGGACTCCTACGGGAGCCAGACTCCGCCGGCAACTTCGACCTCAAGTAGACTCCGCCCGGACTCCTACGGGAGCCGGGCTCCGTCCTCAACGTCAACTGCTGGTGAGTCTCGTCCGGACTCCTACGGGAGCCGGACTTCGCCTTTAACTTTAATTGCAGGAAGACTCCGCCCGGGCTCCCACAGGAGCCGGGCTTCGTCCTCGACCCCAACAGCTGCAGACAGACCTTGTCCGGACTCCTACGGGAGCCGGACTCCGTCGGCAACTTCGACCTCAAGTAGACTCCGCCCGGACTCCTACGGGAGCCGGGTTCCGCTCGCGACTTCAGCTCCGAGAGGGCTCCGCCCGGACTCCCACGGAAGTCGGGCTCCATCCACGACCCCAACCGCAAGGAGGACTCTGCCCGGACCCCTGCAGAGGCCGGACTCCGACCACAGCCGAACTTCAGCCGATGGATCTGCGCCCCCTGGCAGGTCACAATAACAACCATGATCCTGCTCCACTTCCTGCGGCAGGCCCTACGCGACCCCATTACCCCCCGACAGGCTATATTAACGGCGACGATCCTGCTCCACTCCCTACGGCGGATCCTATGCGATTCCACCACTCCCTGATAAGTCACGACAGCGGACATCGCTCCACTCCCCGTAACTGATTCCACGTGGCGAGCCATGGCGATAGCCACGATCCCACTCCACTACCCTCCGCAATAAATTCTTCCTGACTCTGGGCAGCCCACTACCAGACGGTTACGGATGTCGCTGCCAGGCTACAGCCTCCTCCGCCTATAAAAAGGGGGACCCAGATACATTATTCTCTAAGCTCTCATCTTTTATCTCAAAACTCTGCTAAATTCTCCGTTCGAGCGCTCCATTCTTGTTGAGGCAGAGAACTGACTTGAGCGTCGGAGGATCTTGCCGGAGCAACCCCACCTCCGGTTTAGACTTCCTTTGCAGGTCTCGACGGCGACCACGGCTTCCTCAACTCCAGCTTCTCCGACGCAAGCGAATTTTTGCACCAACAGGATTGGCGCTAGAAGAAGGGCGGCATCTTCGCAATACCCTTGTTCTTAAAGGAGCGCTCAACGGATCCACTTCCGGCCATCTTCTCCGGCACCCACTCCTCCTTCCTTCATCTGATGCCTTCTTGCGAGGCCTTTGCACAATTATCTCCGGCTATGGTCGCCGATGAGGAGTGGCCGGATGACCGGCCTCTGTCGGATTCCGTCAATGCCATCTCGGGGGAATCCCGGCGGGGGACAACCAACATACCAGCTGCATCCCCCAAGCGGCAAAAAGTTGAAGAACCCATAACCTTTACCGAAGAAGACACCCAGGGAGTCCAATTCTCTCATAACGACGCGGTCGTAGTTTCCTTGAATATAGTAAACTACGACGTCCGTCGCATTCTCATCGACAATGAAAGTTCGGTCGACATCTTGTTCTACGACGCCTTTTCAAGAATGTCCACTCTTGGCGGTCATCTGAGACCGATTTGCTCCCCCTTGATAGGGTTTACCGGTGACACCATTCCGACGGAGGGAATGATAGCTTTGGCTATGACCGCGGGTCAGTATCCAAAGCAGTCCAGGGCTCTGGTGAATTTCTTGGTGGTAAAGGCGCCATCCGCCTACAATGCAATCCTTGGCCGACCCGGCCTTAATGCTCTTCGAGCTGTCGTATCGACCTACCATTTGAAACTGAAGTTCCCCACCAGCCAGGGGATTGGAGAGGTCTGGAGAGACCAAGCCCTAGCTAGACACTGCTACAACATCGCCTTGCAAAGAAGCGATCAATCGGACCCCTGTCCTGTCGATGGATTGGATGCTCGCGATGACCTCACTGAAGAGAGGGGCGGCCCAATCGAAGATCTAGTACCAATCCCTTTGAATGATGGGAACGCGGATCATGTGGTGCTAATTGGTTCCAACCTGGGGGAGGAGGTGCGGACGCATCTTATTGATTTTCTACGAAGAAATGCGGACGTTTTCGCTTGGGTTCCAGCTGACATGCCGGGGATTGACACGGAAGTCATGGAGCATCATCTGGCTGTCGATCCAAAGCATCGACTGATAAAAGAAAAAATCCGGAGTCATACCTCGGAGAGGCAGAAGGCGATAGCCGAGGAAGTGGATAAGCTTCTCAAGGCCGAATTCATTAAGGAAGTCAATTATCCTGATTGGATTTTCAATGTTGTCTTGGTCAAGAAAGCAAACGGCAAGTGGAGGATGTGTATAGACTTCAAAAAGCTGAATAAGGCTTGTCCAAAGGACAGCTACCCCCTTCCCAGAATTGACCAACTGGTGGATGCTACTTCAGGCCATGAGCTCCTCACTTTTATGGACGCGTTCTCCAGCTATAATCAAATTAGAATGGCATCGGAAGATGAAGAAAAGACAGCTTTCATCACTAATCGCGGCCTTTACTGCTACAGGGTCATGCCATTCGGCCTCAAGAATGCAGGCGCAACCTACCAACGGCTGGTGAACAAAATCTTCAAAGAGCAGATCGGTCGAAACATGGAGGTCTACGTGGATGATATGCTTGTAAAAAGTAGGTCTTTCAGAAATCATGTCGCCGATCTCGAGGAAACTTTTGACGCCCTTCGAAAGTATAGAATGAAGCTGAACCCAACTAAATGCGCTTTTGGGGTAACCTCAGGAAAGTTCCTGGGCTTCATGGTATCAGGGCGCGGGATTGAGGCCAATCCAGAGAAAATTCACGCCATCCAAGAGATGACCGCCCCAAAGTCGATCAAGGAGGTTCAGTGCCTCACAGGGAGGATAGCGGCCCTTAATCGCTTTGTCGTGAGGTCAGCCGAACGATGCTTTCCCTTCTTTCAAACCCTCAAGCAGTCGAAGAACTTCTGTTGGACCTCTGAATGCCAACAGGCGTTTGAAGAATTAAAAAGCTACCTTAGCTCACCCCCGCTGCTGGCGAAGCCTGAACCTGGGGAGGAACTATTTTTGTACCTGACGGTCTCTCCCACGGCCCTCGCGGCCGTCCTTGTCAAAGAAGAAACGAAAGTCCAGCGACCAGTCTACTACATTAGCCGCGCATTGAGGGACACCGAGACCAGGTACACCAAATTAGAAAAACTGACCTACGCCTTGTTGATTGTAGCTCGGAGGCTCCGACCCTACTTTCAAGGGCACACCGTGACGCTACTCACTGATCAACCAATCAAGGCGGTTTTACACCAGGCTGACACCTCCGGAAGAATGGCAAAATGGGCGATTGAGCTCACAGAATTCGACATCAACTACAGACCTAGACCAGCAATAAAGGCCCAAATATTGGCAGATTTCGTAGTAGAGTGCACCATCTCAGAGGAGGCCGAGCCTGAGCAAGGCGAAGTTGACGACCTGAAGTCTCACCCGAACTCCCCCAACGAAGAGGCCAATCCCTCCGATTGCTTTTGGACCCTCTATATGGACGGATCTTCCAACATGGCAGGCGCGGGTGCAGGCCTGATCTTGGTCAGCCTGGAGGGAGTCATCACGGAGTACACTCTGCGTTTCGAGTTTCCCGCAACAAACAATGGAGCGGAATATGAAGCTCTGATCGCAGGATTAAGGATCGCCAAAGAGCTAGGAATATGTCAACTCCGGGTATACAGCGACTCCCAACTAGTGGTGGGACAAGTCAGCGGGAGTTTCGAAGCGCGGGAGGACAGTATGACCAGATATCTTGAGAAGGTAAAGGAGCTCACCCCCGCCTTCAGCAACTTCAGCATTAAACAGATTCCAAGGCTGGAGAATACCAGAGCCGATCTTCTCTCCAAACTGGCGACATCGGCTCCGACCGAATTGCCCAAAGGCATCCTTTTTGAAGTTCTAAAACACCCGAGTACAGAAGAATCACGGCCCGTAATAGAGATCGACCACGAGCCCAGCTGGGTCGACCCGCTGATAATCTATCTCAGAGATGGAGTCCTCCCCCAGGATGCGAAAGAAGCTCGAAAACTCTGAAATCAAGCCTCGAGATACCTCCTTTATGAGGGTAAACTGTACAAGAGATCATACTCCTTGCCCCTCTTAAAATGCCTCCGGCCTTCGGAAGCTGACTACGCCTTATGGAAAGTACATGAGGGAGTTTGCGGAAACCATTTGGGAGCCAGGTCTTTATCCCACAAGCTACTCCGCCAAGGATACTACTGGCCAACGATGCATCATGATTCGATTGAATATGTCAAAAAGTGTGATCGATGCCAGAGATACGCCAACGTCCAGAGACAGCCCGCCACCGGGCTCACACCCTTGAGTGCCCCATGGCCTTTTGCACAATGGGGGATGGACATCCTTGGCCCCTTTCCCATGGCGTCCGGACAAAGAAAATTTCTCCTTGTAGCGATCGACTACTTCACCAAATGGGTTGAAGCCAAACCACTAGCGAAAATCACAGAAGCGAAAGTGCAAGATTTTATCTAGAAATCAATCGTTTGCAGGTTCGGTTTGCCTAGAACCCTAATCACTGACAATGGGCGGCAATTCGCGGGAGTCAGATTCGCCGAATTCTGTGAAGATCTAAACATCTCCCACAACTTCACGTCAGTAGCCCATCCTCAGGCGAATGGCGAAGCTGAGGTGACTAACAGAACCCTTTTGCAGGGGATTAAGACAAGGCTTGAAAAAGCAAAAGAAACTTGGGCGGACGAGCTTTATCATGTGCTATGGGCGTATCGAACTACCCAGAGGTTACCTACGGGGGAGACCCCCTTTGCTTTAGCCTTCGGAACGGAAGCCGTCATCCCGATCGAGCTTAAACTCCCATCGGCACGAGTCGTGGAATTCGACGAACACCAAAATTCACAAAGTCTTAGAGCCAACCTCGACCTGCTGGAAGAAAGACGGGAGATCGCTCAGGTTCGAATGGCAGCCTACAGACAGAAAGTTGCTCGATATTACAACGCCCGGGTCAAGAACAAAGCCTTTAAAGCAGGAGATCTAGTGCTTCGACGAGCTGCTGTCTCACAACCTCAGGACCGGGGGAAACTCGCCCCAAACTGGGAGGGACCTTATGAAGTCAAAGAAGTAGTCCGGCCCGGAACTTATTATCTTAAGGAGCTCGGAGGAGCCGACCTCCCGCGGCCGTGGAGCTCAGAAAACTTATGGATGTACTACCAGTGACTTCATTTTAATCGAAAATCGCATACCCACATGTCTTTGGACAATTCAAACAAACTGTATCAAAAACAAAAGGGCAACCTCATAAAGTCGAAGGCCCGATTCCATTTAGACCGGATAGGGGGAGAGACCTTACAACACCCATATGTGCCCCCACAGCCCTGTTAGGGACAGGAGGAGAACCTCGCCCTAACTTGAGCAAAGTCGAAGGCCCGGTTCCATTTAGACTGGATGGGGGGAGAGGCCTTACAACATCCATATGTGCCCCCACAGCCCTGTTAGGGACAGGAGGAGAACCTCGCCCTAACTTGAGCAAAGTCGAAGGCCCGGTTCCATTTAGACCGGATGAGGGGAGAGGCCTTACAACGCCCATATGTGCCCCCACAGCCCTGTTAGGGACAGGAGGAGAACCTCGCCCTAACTTGAGCAAAGTCGAAGGCCCGGTTCCATTTAGACTAGATGGGGGGAGAGGCCTTACAACGCCCATATGTGCCCCCACAGCCCTGTTAGGGACAGGAGGAGAACCTCGCCCTAACTTGAGCAAAGTCGAAGGCCCGATCCTTTTAGACCGGATGGGGGGAAGGCCCTGCAACGCCCATATGCGCCCCCCAAGAGGAAAACCTTGCCCTAACTTAAGCAACTTCGATCGATGGTAAGCCCAGCCCGGACTCCTACAGGAGCCGGGCTCCATCGCCGACATCAACTACAGGACAACCCCACCCGGACTCCTTCGGGAGCCGGGCTCCGCTGACAACAGCAACTGTCGATAAGCCTTGTCCGGGCTCCTACGGGAGCCGGACTTAGCCTATGACTTTGATTGCAGGAAGACTTCGCCCTGACTCCTACAGGAGCTGGGCTCTGTCCACGACGCCAAGGAAGGCTCCGCCCGGACTCCTACGAGAGCCGGGCTCTGCCCACAACTCCAACTTCAAGAGGGACTCTCCGTCCCGACTCCCACGGGAGCCGAACTTAGCCTCGACTTCAGCGGAGAAAGAACTCCAAGCAATAAAGGAAGGCAATGGATCGCAACAGTGATGATTGGAAAACAAACAGCACCCGAGGGCAACGGAAGCTCGGATCCCCAAATTCAAGCCCTAGGAGGGACCCCGGGCCCGAATGGCCCAAAGCGAACCTACAGCCATTGACGAAAAAATGACAACCGGGTATCTTCGAACGGCGTAAAAGTCGAAAAGGAGCTCGGCAAATAACAACCCTACACAGATAAAAGAAGTCGTCGATGACCTTAGGACGACGTAAAAAAAAAAAAAAAAAAAAAAGAGAAAAAAGAGAAGAAAAAGAGGAAGAAAGAGGAAAGGAAAATGAAGAAGCTCGACAAACAACTATTCGATGCAAAATGCAGACAAGGTAGCAAAATCTCCTTTTCATTTAACAAGATATACGTTACAAGACCCGGTGGGTCAAGAAAAAAAAAAAAAGAAGAAAAAGAAAAGATATACATCATTGCAAGCCTCGCGAACACGGTTCGGGAAGGATATACCGGAGGCCGCTCCCAGCTGCAAACTCCTCTCCCCGTCTCTGTCTTTCTCAGCCGCGTTCTCCAGTGCGTGTAACGGACCTATTGGCTCTCGCCTCGCCTCGCTTCGCTCCATCTCCGAAGTCCCAACCCTAGGGGGAAAAGGATGGGATAGATTTCCGGGGGCGGTAAGGGCAACGGCAGCAGTGACGAAGACCTATTTCAAGAAGAGCCGGAGTCACCTTGGAGGTAGCGGTGACGCCAGAGATATGCTCCATCTCCGAATGCTCCACGACAGCCGCCACCCAAAATGCTCCGGCAAGGTCGGCATGCGCTACTTCCACCGTCCCCGCAACAGATTTTGCTGCCCCACCATCGATGCCGACCACTTCTGGTCCCTCGACCCCGACGGCATCAAGGATCCCGCCACAGCTTGTGACGACAGCTCTGCCCTCTTGACCGGTATCACCCCACCTTGCTACTCCGAAATTCTCGGGCAGAATAACTTTACCGGCGGCCCCCGTTATTAAACCCCTGTTGTTGAAGGAATTCTTCCTTGAGCCCCCTTTAAAACGACGGAGATCCTCACCGGCCGCCGTTCTCCTCCTCACCTTCCTCCAAGCCCTAGACATCCCTTCAAGAATGGCCTCCGGGGTAGAGGACATGGTGTGGGAACCCTCAGAGAAGAATTGGGGGGCTGAAGAAGGCAAGGACTGGTGCGAGGGAAGTAGCTGAGTAGCTAGGCTCTCAGGCAAAAAAAAGATACCATCCTATCGACAGGATGAAGCCACGAAGGGAGATTAGGGGGTTTAAATAGCCGACGGATCCTAGCGCAGTTATGGCAGCGGGTGTTCCTGGGCCAACTGGTGCGTGCCACGTGTCCCACATGTCCCCCTCACCGCTATCGAGGGTTGACCATTCACAAATTTCCGTAGCACGATGCTTGGGATCGCGTTCCGACGGAGGTTTCGAAAAGACTCTTCAGGTCACCTTCACCAAAAAATGGGCTCTGACGTGCACACATTAAAGGCCAAAATATCTGGGGGCGGCAGTGCGCAGGATTCGAAGGGACGGCTTCGGCTGTGCCCATCTCTCTGTACTTCCTTCGTTCGAAATTCAAACTCAAAAGTACGGGGACTGGTGTTGGATATAAAATACCCCCAGCCGAAGTCCTCAACAGAATCAACGACTCTGCCAACAAGGCCGACCTTAAAAGAAGACTCTGCCCGAACTCTTACGGGAGTCGGGCTTCATCCTCGACTCCAACGGCTGCAGACAGACTGCACCCGGACTCCCACGGGAGCCGGACTCCGCCGATAACTTCAACAGCAAGTAGACTCCACCCGGACTCCTACGGGAGCCAGGCTCCGTCCTCAACATCAGTTGCCGGTAAGCCCTGTCCGGACTCCTACGGGAGCCGAACTTTGCCTCTAACTTTAATTGCAGGAAGACCACGCCCGGACTCCTATGGGAACCGGGCTTCATCCTCGACTCCAACGGCTGCAGACAGACTGCGCTCGGACTCCCACGGGAGCCGGACTCTGCCGATAACTTCAACAGCAAGTAGACTCCGCCCGGACTCTTACGGGAGTCGGGCTCCATCTTCAACATCAGCTGTCGGTAAGCCCTGTCCGGACTCCTACGGGAGCCGAACTTCGCCTCTAACTTTAATTGCAGGAAGACCACGCCCGGACTCCTACGGGAACCGGGCTTCGTCCTCGACTCCAACGGCTGCAGACAGACTTCGTCCGGACTCCTACGGGAGCCAGACTCCGTCGGCAACTTCGACCTCAAGTAGACTCCGCCCGGACTCCTACGGGAGCCGGGCTCCATCCTCAACGTCAACTGCTGGTAAGCCCCGTCCGGACTCCTACGGGAGCCAGACTTTGCCTTTAACTTTAATTGCAGGAAGACCCCGTTCGGACTCGTACGGGAGCCGGGCTTCATCCTCGACTCCAACAGCTGCAGACAGACTTCGTCCGGACTCCTACGGGAGTCGGACTCTGCCGACAACTTCGACCTCAAGTAGACTACGCCCGGACTCCTACGGGAGCCAGGCTTCATCCTTGACTCCAACAGGAAGACTCCGCCGGCAACTTCGACCTCAAGTAGACTCCGCCCGGACTCCTACGGGAGCCGGGCTCCGTCCTCAACGTCAACTGCTGGTAAGCCCCGTCCGGACTCCTACGGGAGCCGGACTTCGCCTTTAACTTTAATTGCAGGAAGACTCCGCCCAGGCTCCTACGGGAGCCGGGCTTCGTCCTCGACTCCAACAGCCGCAGACAGACTTCGTCCGGACTTTTACGGGAGCCGGACTCCGCCGGCAACTTCGACCTCAAGTAGACTCCGCCCGGACTCCTACGGGAGCCGGGCTCCATCCTCAACATCAACTGCTGGTGAGTCCCGTCCGGACTCCTACTGGAGCCGGACTTCGCCTTTAACTTTAATTGCAGGAAGACTCCGCTCGGGCTCCCACGGGAGCCGGGCTTCATCCTCGACCCCAACAGCTGCAGACAGACCTCGTCCGAACTCCTACGGGAGCCGGACTCCGCCGGCAACTTCGACCTCAAGTAGACTCCGCCCGGACTCCTAAGGGAGCTGGGTTCCGCCCGCGACTTCAGCTCCCAGAGGGCTCCGCCCGGACTCCCACGGAAGTCGGGCTCCATCCACGACCCCAACCGCAAGGAGGACTCCGCCTGGACCCCTGCAGAGGCCAGACTCCGACCACAGCCGAACTTCAGCCGATGGATCTGCGCCTCCTGGCAGGTCATAATAACAACCATGATCCTGCTCCACTTCCTGCGACGGGCCCTACGCGATCCCATTACCCCCGACAGGCTGTATTAACAGCCACGATCCTGCTTCACTCCCTATGGCAGATCCTGTGCGATTCCACCACTTCCTGACAAGTCACGACAGCGGACGTCGCTCCACTCCCCGTAACTGATTCCACATGGCGAGCCATGGCGATAGCCACGATCCCACTCCACTACCCTCCGCAATAAATTCTTCCTGACTCTGGGCGACCCACTACTAGACGGTTACGGATGTCGCTGCCAGGCTACAGCCTCCTCTGCCTATAAAAAGGGGGACCCAGATACGTTATTCTCTAAGCTCTCATCTTTTATCTCAAAACTCTGCTAAATTCTCCATTCGAGCGCTCCATTCTTGTTAAGGCAGAGAACTGACTTGAGCGTCGGAGTGTCTTGCCGGAGCAACCCCACCTCTGGTTTAGACTTCCTTTGCAGGTCCCGACGGTGACCGCGGCTTCCTCAACTCCAGCTTCTCCGGCGCAAGCGGATTTTTGCACCAACACAACCTGAGGGGTTTACATCCACAGATGAGTCCAAGGTGTGCAAGCTTCAGAGATCCATTTATGGACTGAAGCAAGCTTCTCGGAGTTGGAACATGCATTTTGATAAGGTGATCAAAATGTATGGCTTCATTAAGAATAGAGAAGAGCCCTGCATCTATAAGTGGGCAAATGGTCCAGTTGTGATATTCCTTGTCTTGTACGTGGATGACATTCTCTTAATCGAGAATGACATCCCTGTACTACAGGGAATAAAAATTTGGTTGTCATCATAGTTCTCCATGAAGGACTTGGGTGAAGCATCCTACATCCTAGAGATGAAGATCTATAGGGATAGATCTAAAAGGATGCTTGGATTATCCCAGTTCATGTACATAGACACTGTGCTGAAGAGGTTCAGCATGGAGAATTCCAAGAAGGGCTATCTACCGATAGGCCAAGGAATTTCTCTCTCTAAGAAGGATTGTCCGACAACTCCTGAAGAGAGAGAGCATATGAGTAGAGTCCCATATGCTTCAGCCATGGGATCTATCATGTACGCCATGACATGTACAAGATCAGACGTGGCATACTCACTAGGAGTAGTGAGTAGATACCAATCTGATCCTGGAGAAAATCGCTGGAAAGTGGTTAAAGCCATCCTTAAGTATTTAAGAAATACTAAGGACCAATGGTTGGTTTATGGCAAGTCAGATCTAAAACTTGTGGGGTTCACAGACTCTAGCTTCCAATCTGACCATGATGACAGCAGGAGCATGTCGGGTTATATCTTTACTCTGAATGGTGGAGCCATCTACTGGAAGAGTTCCAAGCAGCATACTGTGGCAGACTCTGTTTGTGAAGTGGAGTACATCGCAGCATCGGATGTCGCGAGGAAGCTGTGTGGCTGAAGAAATTCATCAATGAGCTCGGAGTAGCACCTTCCCTCGATGGTCCAGTCCTGCTCTACTGCGACAGCACTGGTGCCATAGCTCAGGTGAAGGAACCCAAAGCACATCAGCGGACGAAGCACATCTTGCGCCGCTTCCACCTGGTCCAAGAGATCATGGATCAAGGTGACATCGACCTTCAGAAGATCGACAAAAAGGAGAACCTAGCCGACCCCTTCACTAAAGCCCTGGCGATAAAGGAGTTCGACAACCACAAGTCGAAGATGGGTATTAGATACTGTGTCAAGTGGCTTTAGGACAAGTGGGAGTTGTTAGGAAATATGTCCCAAAAGCCAATCATCAAGCTGTTGACGGTTGAGCAACCAAGTATTATAATTGATTTGTTAATAAATAAAATATATTTGGCATCTTCATCATAAGCTTTCATCTTCTAATGAACTCCGTTGTTATGATGAATTCCTTAGGACTATTTAAGTTCGATAAAGAAAGAATTTATCGATTAGTCCTTAAAACTGTTCATGACCAAATGATAAGCTGTTAATAAGGACGACAGCTTCTGTCGAGCATAGGTCGCTGTAGGCCATATGGGTTGGTTGCCTCTTAACCAAGGAGTGTGGAGACACTGGTATGGCATACAGATGAGATCTAAGGGTACATCATCATTGAACGTGACCTACTTCAGAGCATTCTGCTATCGAGAATGTCTCTGATGGGATATAGGTATAAGTGTCCCTTAGACTTGAGATCGCCTCAGTGACTTGCAAGCAACTCACTGTGCTTTGGTACTGGACTAACTGAATTTTAATTCAGGGACAGAAGGCTTCTGGGCACAGTCAAATACTTACGAAGTCAGAGTGTGATCAAGATGGGATTGACCACTCCAAGAGTTGGAGAAGAATGAGTCGCTGTATTTCAATTTAGCAAAACCTTGGCCAGGGTAATCCATCAGATGGATTTGATATTTTGAAATACAATATGGACAACCTGATCAGAGTTGACAGTTGAACTCTGGGGTGTCCTATGATCATTTTGGTCAAGGGGATGAATTATATGAAAACTATATCCGCATGGGTTCTAAAGATGTTGTTCTACACATTCGACCTATCCGGTTGTCGGGTATCATTGCTAGATGGTCACTTAGATTGGTACAAAAATTTATTCCTGTGCTACCGGCTTAGGTTCGGACCTATGAGGTCACACACATTAGAGTTCATGATCGGATCGGATGGTTGATCAACGATTAAGAATCATTCTAGGGTTAAATGATCAATACGATTGACATTTAACCCTGTGTAAGTATTGCAGGAGGATCGATTAGCAATTCGATTGCTAATTGGCTTAATTTGATTAAGCCAATGGGCTGAGATTAAGTCTAATTAAATATAATTTAATTAGATTTATTTTGTGCTTGATTGGATCAAGTCCAATTAGTTTATTGGATAAGCCAAGTGCAAGGAAAAACTAGTCCTAGTTCAACTAGGACTTGGGTCAATCTAATTTCTAATTTGATTAGAAAATTAAATTAGATTTAAATATAATTTAATCTAATTAAATTAGATTCTTAATTGGGTTAATACCTATTTTAATTAGGTTGATCTAATTTTGGTTTGATTTAGTTTGGGAAACCAAATTAAAACAAGATATAAGATAGAATCCTAGTAAGACTAGGATTCCACCTTGCGCCACATAAGCCTTCCCCATGCCCTCTCTCTTATTCAACGCCAATCTCCACTTATTTTGTGTGACAAAAGCCCTCTCTCAGGTCTCTTCCACGTTCACAAAAGGTTTTCTCTCTTCTTTCTTACATGGAAGGTGGTTTGGATCAAATCAAAAAGGAATAAGTTTGGATTTCGAATTCTATGAGATAGAGTTTTAGAAATCCAAAACTCTTTCAATTTTGCATCGAATTTATCCAAATTTTTTTAGAATTTTTGTAGATTTTAGGGTATACATTGTGCACCCTTTGATAGTGATCCATGCACAAAAATATGGAGGAGGTGCTCAAGAGTTGGGTGCCCCTTAACTTGCCGTGTTTGGATAAACCTTGACTAGGTATTTGACCTAGACAAGGACTCTATCATATCTCTCTATATAAAATGTGTTTCTTCATGAAATTTTTAGAGAAGATAGAGATTTGAGAGATCTTTGTACCATCAAAAAATCAGAGAGAAAGACCTTTGGGTCATGGAGATATAAAAGATGCAAGTTAGGGTGTCTGGAGAGAAAAACGTGAAGAAGAAGAGGGTCTTCTTCTAGGGTTTTTTGTTTTCATATCTTTCCTCCCTCCATCTTGAGTTTCCTGAGAGCGTCTCAGATCTGAAACTCCTTTTACTTTCCATCTTTTAAAGAGTCCAAATCAAAAAGAAGGAGGCACCTGATCAACCATCAAAGAAGGATCAGTGCAGTACTAGCATACTGTACTGATTTCCTGAAGCAGGACTTCTGATCGAGATTCGTGGGCTCGTGTGGACGACTCCTAGAGGCCGGACGTATGTGCGGCTTGCAACATCATTCTTAAGCCCGGATCAGCGAGGTTAGAATATCTAACTTGCAAGGTAATAGATCTGATCTATTGTTTAATACATACATTAGATGTGGTATAGAAACATGTTGATATGATCAACATGTGGTTCATGCTATATTTATATATTTTAATTTTTGATTTAATACTATGTAATAATTATATAATAAGATCTTAGATCTAGAGATTCTCTAGTTTTAGAAAATAAATTTTGATTTATTTTAGTCTTCCGCTGTATGATCTTGAAAAAGTTTCAAGATCTAACCCTGAAACCCTAGATCTGGTTCCTACAAGTGATTGATGAAAAAGAGTTTCTATAGACATCACATCTGGACTTGAGCTAATCAAATCTATCATATGACTGATGTTGAGATTTGATGATTTATCTATGACCTACCATCTAGTCAGGACTCACGATAGAGGGACTGAATCACATGTTAACTACACCTAGAGGTTCATTTCAGTTCTACTGGATTGTCACTATATACTGTTAGGTGTCACTGATGGATTATAAGAGCTTATTAAGATTATTTTGAATCAACAATCCTTGATTGAGTTAGAGTAGAATTATTTCGACTCATTGAAAAGAGTTTCAATGATACAATGATATAGATCATTATATATCTCACTACCAGATAGAATTGAATATATGAGGTCACACAACAAAGGGATCATGCCTGAAATTAGTAATTGAGCTTATGAAGTGTCAATTGGATTCATAGTAACCTTGCTAGCACATAGTTGGACCCAATTCTTCTTTCAATTAAGATTACTTATTTGATAAATTAATTCTAACTTAATTATCTACTGATTACCTATATGAATAAAATTTATGAGACTCCAATTGTTGGGTGTCTAAGATTATGGATCACATAAATTAAGAGTGCAAGTCCCTTATGAATCTCTTTGATAGTTATTATAGGGTGCCACTTTGAATTATTCAATTTAGGCATGTCCATTGATTAGAGGGCCTTTAGTTCTCATATGGGTGTCTCTTGGGTGCAAAAAAGGGTATCTAATTATGGGTGCAAAGGCTCCAATAGTTGGCGTTTAATGGACTTCCTAATATAAGTTAGATAACTTAAGTTAATAGGAATTCTAATGCAAGTAAGACTTGTATTATATGATTGAATAGGATTCAATCTTTGTGCCTATAAAAAGAGGACCTCCCCTAAGATCCTAAGACCATCCAAGCCTCCCCCTCTCCATGCCCAAAAAGCCCCCCACGCCCCTCTTCCTTCTCCCTTTCTCTTCTTCTCCCTTGGGCGTCCCATACATGCCCCATACTTGGGATGCGCGTCCCAAGTATTGCACATGCCCAAGGTGTTGGGCAGCCCTTCATCTGCTGGTTGTTGGTCTCTTGTAGCACTACAAGGCAAGAAGAAAGGTTAGAGAGAAAGAAAAGATAAGGATCAAGGAGAAAGATCAAACATTGATCGTGATTCAAGCTTCATTCAGATTCAGCAAGCTGAATTTTGGAGAATCAAAATTCAGATCTTAAAGGGCTGTTCCAGGTTGATCCTAAGTGGATACTCATAGAAGTCAGATACTTGTACAGCTAACAGAGAGCCTCGTCTCTTCTAGATATAGATTTGAAGAAAAAGATTACGAAAAAGGTATATGATTTGATCATAATTTAAATTTCGGCATATATCAATTTCAGCATATGAAATAGATTCATGTACTTTTATATTTTTATGCATGCAAAATTCAGATTAAAATTATTTTAATCTTATTTTTCGCTGCGGTGTTTAGAATATTAAGTTTTGAAATATATATGCATGCTTCAAACCCCAAATTCTAACAAGCCAGCTGAAGTATTTGCTGAGGAGCCAGTAGAGAAATCTAGGAATCTGAGGTACTGCACATACCTCAAATCAGAGCGATATCAGGGGTTCTTCATATCGGAATACCTTGGACTGATATGGTATCGAGGATAGCTCAAGTCAGTGAGCTATCTTGGTGGTTGTCGACCCAAATGCCGAGGTGAATTAGGTGGAGCTGAGGTATTTGCATCCAGATAGTATGGCTCATTTGACTCGAGTGTCCTTAGTTACCTTGGCTGGGCAGTTTTTTAGGTCGAACAGAAGCAGTATAAGTCTGCTGGTTGGGCCTACAGTCGAATATGATTTTAGGTAATTTAGGGCCTTAATTAAAGAGGTCTTAAGGGGCTGATCCATGGTTCAGACTGGGTTTGAGTCTGAAGGATGACTGTATAACGAGACATAGGTATACATGGGCTTGGTGAGTGGACCATGGGTTAACTATTGGGAGTTTTGTTGAGCTTGGACTTGACTCTTTTGTATAGATATATATACATATAATTAGGGTAAGAATTATAATACTCCTATATTGTATGCTGAATATAGATACAAAATAAAGCTCTTTCTCCTGAGAACTCTACCGCCGCCTCATCTTCTCTCCCTTCTTCTCGTATCTAGGGCATTCTTGATCGCTCTTGTTCTTGAATATATCCGAGTGCTTCCGCATCTAAGTGATCTTTTTTTTTGTTGTTAGTTAATCACCAAGTTTCCACATACGGTCTGTAGTTGCACCAACATTTGGTATTAGAGTAGAATTTTGTGGAGGAAAGAAGGAAGGCGCTGCCTAGGGTTTCTACGTCCAGATTCTGCAGCACCAGATTTTATCCTAAAATTTTTTTTATCTTCTTCGTGGTGATCTCCTATTTGAAGTGGAGAGGTTTTGCACATGGAAGAGGTGAAAGAGAAGGTGTTAGGGCTATTTTTGGTGTGTGATTGCACAAGGGTATTAAGGTTGCAGATTTTGTAATGGCTTCAAGCAGATTCAAGATAGACTTAGAAAAGTTTGATGGCAAGGAGAACTTTATCCCATGGCAGCAAAGGATAAAGGATTTGCTGGTTCAGCAAAGGATCTACAAAGTCTAGATAAGAGAGAGATCAAAAAGAATAAGTGCTGAGGATTGGGAGGAGTTGGAAGAACTAACTTTCAATACCATCAGGATGTGCTTGGCTGACTAGGTGTTGCCCGAAGTTTGTATGGAGACTATAGTGAAGGGTCTCTGGATAAGATTGGATAATACATATATGGAGAAGAACATGACAAACAAGCTATGGTTCAAGAAACAGCTGTACAGTTTGAGGATGATCGAAGAAAAAAATCTTGCTGCTCACATTCAGAGGTTTAATCAAGTCTGCTCAGAGGTGATGAGTCTGGATGTGAAGATTGAAAAGGAGGATCGGGCATTGTTGTTGCTATATTCTCTCTCAAGATCATATGACAGTCTTATAAAAATCTTAGTTTATGGAAAGGAGACCTTAAACTATGAAGAGATTGTTAGGATGCTCAGATCAATGAGCAAAGGAAAAAGATATGTAAAGAAAATTCTAACTCTGAGATTCTGACTGTGAATGAAAGGTAGGAAAGATCGAAGAAAAAGGTTAGGGATAAATCCAAGGACAGATCAAAATCTTGAGATCAGAAGAAAATCTTGAAGTATTACAAGTGCCGTCAGACTGGACACTTGAAGAGGAATTGTCCCCTTTGAAAATCAAAAAAGGAGAAGGCCAGCAAGAGTGAAGACACTGCATCTATAAGCAGTGGAGATAATATACTGATGGTATCAGATGCATCCACAGGGTGCGATACTGCATGGACGTTAGATTCAATATGCTCATATCACTACACACTCATCGGGAGTGGTTTGCTACCTACGAGAAGATCGATGGAGGAAGCATAAGTTTTGGTGATAATTACCCTTGTAAGGTGGTCGGAGTTGGCACTATTAGGATGAGGATGTACTATGGGATCATTCGTACATTGTCAAATGTCAAGCATATATCAGGTTAAAGAAGAATTTGATTTCTTTGGGCTACTTGAAGAAGCAGAGATATACTTTTAATAGCCAGTCAGAAAATGGATGCTTGAGGATTACCAAGAAAGTTTTGGTAGTGATGAGGAAAAGGAGACTGAGCAACAATCTTTACAGGATGGAAGGCTAAATGGCAATCGATAGTGGGGAGGTGCTTGCAGTGGCACAAGAGGATCAGCTTATGTATAAGCTGTGATACTATCGGATGGATCACATAAATAATCGAGAGCTCATGGAGTTGTGCAGAAGAGAAATGATCCCAGCCCTAAAAAAGGAGGGCAATGAATTGTATGAGCCATGTATATTTGGCAAATAGCAAAGGGTAAAGTTTGCCAACAGTACCAAGCACAGTGAAGGAGTAATGGATTTAGTGTACTCAAATGTATGGGGACCGGCTCTAGTATCAGCTAGAGATGGGGCAAGATATTTTGTCACATTCATTGATGATTACTCAAGAAAGGTGTGGCTATATCTGATGAAGGAGAAATCAGAAGTATTTATTTGATTCAAAGTCTGGAAAGTCGAGGTTGAAAAAGAGACAGAAAGGTAGATGAAGTGCTTGAGGTCTGATAATAGAGGGGAGTATACAAGTCTGGAGTTTAGGAGGTACTGTGAGGAGAATAGCATCAAATGCCATTACACAGTAAAGATGACTCCTCAACAGAATGATCTTGTAGAGAGGATGAATCAGATACTGATGGAGAAGGATGGAGTTTGAGGTTGCAAACATCACTCCCAAAGTCTTTTTGGCATGATGCTATAATTTTTAAATATTTTTTTGTTAACAAATCTCCACATCACAAGCTCAATGGTGGTGGAGGCATTCCAGAGGAGGTCTGGAGTAGAAAGAAGGTAGAGCTTGGCCACCTGAGGGTTTTTGATTGTCTAGCCTATGCACATGTAGAGGCAACTGAAAGAAGGAAGCTGGACCCAAAGTCACAGAAGATGATATTCATCAGATATCCATAGGGCATTAAAAGATACCTGCTGTGATATTTTCAAGTATAGAGATCGATGTGTTAGAAAATGGATAGGGTTGCATGCATAGATTTCAAAATAATTTTGAATAGCAGCAAAAATGAATCTAAGTTAAACCCTTTAACTCCACGTGCAATGGATCTAATCTATATCTACCTGAGCCCTGAATCAAAGACATACATGTAATCTAAAAATTAAAATAAAAAAATTGAGATCGGATCTCAATACCTTGCATAGGTTGAAATACACCGCAATCGATGATCCTAGATCTGAAGGTTCCTGAGCTGCACACGTGTCTGACCTCTACAGATATCCATCGAGATCAATCTTGAACCTTTCTTGTCATTATAGATCTGTCTTCTCTAAGATGAATCTTAATCTTTTGGACCTTTGATCAACTCTTGATCTTTGACCATGATCTCAATGCTTGAACTACAGTCTTTCTCCCTGTTTCTTACTGTAGAAAAGATCACCCTTAACTCAGGCATGTGGAAAGATGGGATGTCCAACCCTTGGATGTTGGAAAGAAAGGAGAAAGAGGAGATGGTGTGGAGATGGAGAGGAGATCTTAATTCACAATTCAATTCTTTTTTAAAATCCTAGGAGATCATCTCTTAAATAGACATTTTCTTGATTCTAAATCAATTTAAAAAGACTAGTTCTTATCTCATAAGGATTCTTACCTTTTAATCTAATTTTTTTTCAAGAAAATCAGATCCAATTGAAAAGATTCTCATCTCTTTTGGTAAGTAGATGGGGCACCCCATATTCCATAAGGCAGGTAGAGTGGGCTCCTTTATCAAATGGGGCAAGTAGTTGGGGCGCCAACACTTGGTGCCCCTTAGGATTTTATACACACAAGAGAGGGTCGTAGCCCCTCTCTCTCCTTCCACACCAAGGCAAAAGAGGGGGCGGGCCCCTCTCTCTTTTGACGCCCACTCCAAGGGGTGTGTGCCCCTTGGACTTTTCAAAAAGAGAGACATGCGCCTCTTCTCTCTTTCTATTTAATCCACACCACAGAAGAAAATAATAAGAAAAAAATAAAGAGATTTATTTGTCAACTAATTGACTTGATCCAATCCTTTTGGGCCCTCAAATGGGTGCCTTTCTAAATCCAAATCAAAATAGATCTAGTTAAGGTTCAAGGCTATAGACTTGATCCAATCCTTATCTAATAAGGAATCCAAGTCCAGAAAAGAATTGAGTTTAATCATGTGCTATCATGGTTCTCCTAAACCCAATAGGATTCATTAAATCCTAACCTAATTGAAACTTCATAAGTTCAATTGGTTAATTCAAGATTAAATCTCTTAATGTGTGACCCCATAGGTTCCATTCTATCTGATAGTAAGATATATTATGATCTCCATCATAATATCATCAAAACTTCTTTCGATGGGTTAAAACAATTCCAACTCTATCCTTCGAGAATCATCGATCATCAAGATGATACCCGATGAGTCCCATAATCCATCAATGACACCTAGTAGAATGTAGTGGCAATCTAGTAAAATAAAAGTATGAACTCTTAGGTAGAGTTATCATGTTATTTGATCATTCTATCATGAGTTCTGACTTAATGGAGATCATAGAGAACTCGTTAGACCCCATCATCAGTCATATGCTAGATTGGCTCGACTCGAGTTTACTTGTGAATCTCATAGAAACTCTTTTCTAGTATTCACACTTTGGTCAAAAATTTTCTGAACTCAGTCTCGCAAATCGCATAGGACTTCTCCTTTTCTACCAAGATTGATAAATTTTATCTAGGTGCATCCTACTCCTAATAGTGAATCTGAACTTACTATAGCCAACATATACAGCAAAAAATTGTATGGCTAGGGACTAAAGGAATGTGCAATCAAACTCAGTAGCCTCACTGCGAATAGCCGATGACACTGCAGGTTAAAGGACTACTCACATCACTGCAGCATCGAGACAATCATTGATGAGTGAGTAGACATCCAAGTAGTTTCTCGTGTTGGTCACGTTCAGTACAAGTTAGTCTCTAACAACCACCTGCACTTTCACTCCAGTGTCCCTATATTGCAGATCTGAGACTCATCTATCCAGAAGAGAGATGATCTATGCATCGATCTTTAAATAGATTTATCATTATCCTTCATAACGATCCTTTGATCGAGAGTATTTAGAAACTATTCACTAATTAATGTATGTCTCAAATTTTCAACACTTTGAGAATATACAAAATTATCTTTATTAATTTTTAGGATAAATCATGGACACATAAACATGATTGAAAATAAAAATATCTCTTATTAATAATAAAAGTATTACAAGTATAAAGTTAAGCTCTGAAATTATAAAATATGTCAGTCAACAATTGATTTTTAGGATACTCATCTAACAAACTCCCATTTGATTTAAAGCCAATTGACCATATACCTAAGTCCCATCTTCTTAAGGTGAGCTTTAGTCTTCTGCTGATTGAGAGGCTTGGTCAGTGGATCCATCATATTCTGTGTAAAGTCGACTCTCTGCACCTCGACCAACTTCTTCTTGAGGTATTCGCATATGATGTGGAATTGCTATACTATATGCTTGGACTTTTGATGAGATCTAGACTCCTTAGTGAGGGCTATGGCGCCATTGTTGTCACAATGCAGTACAATAACATCTAATGGCATCATATCTAGCTCTGTAATAATTTTTTTGAATTAGAAAGCTTTGTTAGTAGCTTCAGAGATGATGATATACTCAACTTTCATGGTCGAATCTGCAATGACCGACTACTTGAAACTCTTCCAACTAATCGATCCTCCATTACATAAAAAAATATATCCCAATGTAGACTTTCTATCATCGACATCAGTCATAAAATTTGAATCTGTGTATCTCTCTACTTTTAGTTTCGATCCTCCATCAAAGATCAAAAACAAATCCTTAGTTCTTCTCAAGTACTTAGGGATATTTTTCACAGCAATCCAATATTCTTCATCTAGATTCATCTGATATCTACTCGTGACATCCATGATAAGGGCTATATTAGATCATATACATAACAAGGCATACATGAGGCTCTCTATTGCTGAAGCATAAAAAATTTTGCTCATGCATTGAATCTCCTCAGATGTGTCAGGGCACATCTTCTTGGAGAGATGAATGCCATATCTAAGGGACAAGAGATCTCTCTTAAAATTTTTCATGCTGAACCTCTTTAGCACCTCCTCTACATATATTCACTATGAGAGTCCTATCATTCTCTTAAATCTATCCCTATAGACCTTTATACCAAGAATGTAGGAAGCTTCTCCTAGGTCTTTCATAGCAAATTTTTTTGATGATTATACTTTGACCAATGTCAATATGAGAATATCATTTTCAATCAGGAGAATGTCATCCATGTACAATATGAAGAATGTGACAGCACTCCTACTGACCTTTTATACACACACAGCTTCTCTTCATTTTTGATGAAATTAAATATTTTGATCACATCATTAAAGTGAGTGTTCCAGCACTGAGATGCTTGCTTATGTCCATATATGGATCTTTGCAGTTTGCAGATCTTGTAATCACTATCATTGGATGTGAAATCCAAAAATTACTCTATATAGATACTTTCTCAAGATATCTATTTAGAAAAATAATTTTCACATCCATCTGTCAAATTATATAATTATGAAAAACTATAATCGCAAGCAGAGTCTGGATAGATTTTAGCATGGCCACGAATGAAAAGATTTCTGAAAGAAATATTCCCTACAAGCCAATCAAAATTTATATTTTATTGGATTTTTTTTGTAATCTTCTAGACTCATGTAATTGATACTTTATAAATAAAAAATATTTATTTTTCATCATAGGCTGCATCTTAGTTTTGTAATGATTATGATGAACTCCATAAATCAAGACAATGACTTTAGGGTTATGATGAGATCATACCTATGAGATCTAAAATCTTAAAAATCTTGATTTAGAATATTTTTAGTCATAAGAGCATTGAGTAGGGGATCAATATTTCGGATAGACTGGCACTTCTTATGTATGCTCGATGGAGAGGGTGGCTGATCTCATAAGCCACTTGTGTGAGACACTAATACAAGAATGTAAGTGCTCATTAGAGAATGAGTTCACTGAATTGATCCGACTTGAAAAATATCTTATGGAATCAACTTACCCATCAAAAGATATTTTCTTATAGTGGGAGTTGTGCATGTAATTCTTTGACCTGAGACTATCATAGAACCTTGTATACATGAATCTGTATTTTGATTAATACTCATTCATGACTTAGTCATGTACGAGGTGATCTGGATATGGTGAAATATGTATGGAGGTTGTGAGTAGATCAATATGGAATTGATCACTTTTGGTAAGAGGAGGTCGCATTCTACTTACTCTAATCGATTGATAATTCAGAAAGTCTTTGATCAAAGCGGGATAAAAATTAAAAAAAAAAATTAATATTTTATTGATCAAATCATCATTAAAGATTAAAAGAATATGAATATGAAATTGAATTTGATATCATTCCATATTCAGAGTCATATTCAGGATGTAGGTTGATCGCAGGATCGAATTGCATGGTAATTTTTCATGGAAGGATATTTTTGGTATTTTTATTAAAATTTTATATCTTTCAGGTAGACATGATACATTGCTAGATGTCAATCTTATCTTGTAGGTTGGATCGAATTAAAGAGTTTAATTCGATCGTCAATTAGAAAGGATTCTAATTACTGAATTGGGTTAGCTCGATTGGACCTAGATCGATTTGATTAAATTCTAATCAAATCAGGTCAACTTACACTCAGACCTACTGCTGGCTAAATATGAAAATCAATGGGTCATACACAAAGAGAATTGATCAAGGATCTAATTAGATTAGATCATATTTGCAAGATGAACATGCTAGCACATGTTGCAAAACTTATCTCCTTATTTTGCATCGGGTTCAAATTTGATTCCAAATTGGGCTAATTAAATCCAAATTAAGTTAAATTAATTTTGGATTTGAGTTGGGTCAACCCTTGGTTGGTTGAACCAGATATTAGATACCACAAAACTAGCATCCCACATGCTAAAAATTTTTTCTGCATGTGGGATTTATCTTGTGTGCAAAAGTGAAGTCGGCATCTCATGAGATGGGATGCCCCTTTCCTCATTCCTATCTTTTTGTTCCATGATGAAAAAAATTCACAAAGTTTTGAGATCTAATTTTTGTTGGAAATAGTATCTCAAAGTCAATCGTCAGCCTGTTGACAGTTGTGCTCTTTCTTGCATCAGTATATGAATTATAAATTAAATAAAAATTATTTTAATATTTTTCATCATAAATTGTTTCATCTTCTAATGAAATCCTATGTTGTGGTGAAGTCCTTAGAACTATTTAGACTCGACAAAAGAAGATTTATCATTTAGTCCTTAAACCTGTTCACGACCAAATGATACGTTGTTACCAAGGACAACAACATTTATCAAGCATAGATCGTTGTGTGCCATATGAGTTGGTTGTCCTCTTAACCAAGGAGTGTGAAGACACTGGTATGGCATACAAGTGAGATATAAGGGTACATCTGCACTGAACGTGACCGACTCCGAAGCTTTTTCTGTTGTCAAGATTTGCTCCGATGGGATATGGGTATAACTGTCCCTCCGACCTGAGACCACCATGGTGACTTGCAAGAAACTCACTACACTTAGGCACTGGACTACCTGAATTTTTAATTCAGTGACGGAAGGCTGCTGGGTGTAGTCAAGTACTTGACTTGTCAGTGCATGTGTCAAGATGGGATTGACCACTCCAGTTTAGGAGCTGTGTACAGTCGTATTTCAATTTAGCAAAATCTTAACCAGGGTAGTCCTAGTGAGGAGTCACAGGACTGTTTGAGTTGAGCATGATTCGGATGATCTAATCAGGGTTGACAGTTTAACCCTGAGTCGTCCTATACACAGGAGTCAAAGGGATGAATT
This sequence comes from Elaeis guineensis, assembly GCF_000442705.2. Classification (NCBI taxonomy): domain Eukaryota; kingdom Viridiplantae; phylum Streptophyta; class Magnoliopsida; order Arecales; family Arecaceae; genus Elaeis; species Elaeis guineensis. The sequence goes on from NC_026002.2 coordinate 52,018,858, forward strand.
ATACAGTAACCATATTCGCGTAGGTTCTGAATGTTGCGATTGTGACTATTCGACCTATCTGAATGTCGGGTACCATTACTAGATGGTCACTTCGATTAGTACAGGAATTGATTCCTGTGCTATCGGCTTATGTTCGAATCTGTAGGGTCACACACATTAGAGGTTCCTATATGATCTAATGGCTGCTGAAGAGTCCCACTGGACTAGGACTCTTCGACCAAGAGTCCTAATGCTTGGAGACTCTGAGTTCTACATGTCTGAAACTCTGTAATCAAGAATCAAGATTCTCTAATCATGAGTTTCACACATTTTGGGTACCGGGGTCAAGAGTCCCACTGGTTTGGGACTCTTCGATCAAGGTTTCATATCGATGGACTTTGATGCTCGATTGCCCATCAAATTTGGACTCAATATTTATGAGAGATTTAATTAATGATTTGATCACTAATTAACTTAATTTAATTGAATAATTATTTTTGGATCAAGTCCAATTGAATTGGATTCAGTTGGATTTGATCCGATTAGGTTAAGAGTTGACCTAATCGCCAAGGTGGTTTGATCCCTGATCTGATCAAGGGTTGGGCTTGGTCAATTCCTGATTTGATTAGAATTTTATTAAGTCTAATTAAGTCTAATTGTGTTGGGTTAAATTTAGTCTAATTGTGCCTAACCTATTTTGATAAGATTGGTTCAATTAGATTTGAAACCACCTTGACTCATCTCCCTGCGCCACCTCACCTCACCTGCGCCTATTTGAATTCACAAGAAACAAGTTCTCATGAATTTTCTCCCACGCATAAGCCTTCCCATGCCCCACCTGTGTGCACCATCTGAGTGGATAAAGATAGTTGGTTGGCCATTCAAATTCAAATGAAGTTTGAATTTGAATGGACAACTAATCTCATGCGCCACCTTATCCATTTGTGCGCCACTTCCTCCACACGAGAAAAGGTTTCTCATGTAAACTCTCCACGCACAAAGAATCCCATGCCCCTCTCTTCTCACCCAAGAGTGGATAAAGATTGGTTGGTTGGTATTTGAATTCAAATTCGATTTGAATTCAAGTGAGCAACCACCTAGCTTTATCCTCTCACACTGTAAAAATACTGTAAAGACACATCTTGCACTGTTTTAAAAGAAATGAGAAGGTGGGGTATGCGATATATGATTTCAGAGAGAAAAAGGGGTGTCAGATAGACCCTCTGCATGAGAAATGAAAAGAAAAGAAGAGAAAAGAAAAGAGAGAGTGGGTGCAAGGTTTTTCTCATGTACCCTAGGGTTTTTGTCTAGGGTTTGGAAAGTGAGAAAGTGAGCTACGAGTGTCGTGAGCCCACCAAATTTTAGAGAGAGCTTTATCAATCTCTTAAAAATATTTGCTAACGATCTGAAGCATCCAAAGAGTTGGCAGATCAAGATCGAAGGAGTTCAATCAGCATCAGCCATTGAAAGGGTTCTGCAACGAACTAGCATTCATGAGGAGCCGATCAGACCGGAAGCTTTATATGGATGATCTACAGAGGCCAGACATACTGTGTGGCTGTATTGTAATGATCAGATCTTTCTGATGGTGATTAGACTGCAGCGATCGACTACCTGCATGAAGGTAATGTGTTCTGAACACATAACAGTAAAATATTTACTGTAGAAAATTCAAAATTTTAAATTTAAATGTATGCTATATATATCATATTTAGATCCTTATGTAGGGTTAATATATATTAATTAATTAAATTAATTAATAATTTTTACTGTAAAATTATAATTTTGAAAAAATTTTAAAATTATCGTTTTACCCCTGCACTGAAATTCACATCAATTGGTATCAGAGCAGGTTCTAAAATATGATATACATTTGCATGCATAGATTAAGTAGTAATCTAAAAGTTTAAATTTAAAATTTAAAATTTAAATTTTAAATTTTAAAATTTAAAATTCTAAATTCTAAAATTTGAAATTCAAAATTCAAAATTTGAAATTTGAAATTTGTTTAAAATTTTAAATTTGAAATTCAAAATTTAAAATTCAAAATTTGAAATTCAAAATTTGAAATTTGTTTGAAATTTGAAATTTAAAATTTGAAATTTAAAATTTAAATTTTAAATTTTAAAATTGGTATATTTAGATATACTTGATCCAAGTAGCAAGTAGTCTAATTGGGTTGGTTGCCATGGTCATCCGGTCATAGGAGAAAAGTAGGGTTTAAAGGCCCTTTCCTTCCATTCAATGGGGTTCTCCTATGGCGGTAGGGGTGCCGATGTGATTATATCCCATGCAGACGAAGCAGCGAAAGGACTTAATTGTAAAAGTTCAATTATAAAATTTATCATGAATGTGTTAGATTAGATCTAAAGAAATATTCATGATTTATTTTGATTGAGTTATTTTCTGTTATGTAATTAGCAATAGGATTGCTGTTTATGAAATGTGCTAATCCATTTATGAAATGAGTCAACACATTTGGTGAACAGAAAATAAAATCTTTCAAATTTAAAAATTATTTTCAAAATGCCAAACCCTGACCCATCAGCCCTAATAATTAATTAAAAAAATTAAGTGTTGTCTAGTTGGTCTAGAATTGTGAATTAAGACCTAAGATAATTGCATAAACTTGTAGGTCAATGGATTAGATGGATTAGGTCCATAATTAGGTTAGACCTAAGGTTAGCTTAAAGAAATTGACTTAATTAGAGTAATTGATCAAATCTAATCAAAAGTTGAATTAGATTAGGTCAAGGACACTCTAGATTCAACTTCAATAGTTGTAGTTGAATTGGTCCATGTCTTTAACTAGACCAAGATGGGCTTAATTCATGGCTACGCGGTGAAATCCTATTTATTAAGTTGATCAAATTGAAACTAATGAACCGGTTGGTGTCTAAGGTAAGTTCGACAGTCTGACCAGTAGTTTTTAAGTGGGAGCTACTCACATTGATTCGATCTCTGATGAGTTGATGGCATATCTTCACCACCGATCTCACTTACCTGGCCAACCTGGTGAGTTAGATTTTGATTAGATCACTTGGTGATTAGGACTCACCCATGTCATTAGGTAAATCAGTGTGACTGATTTAGGTGCTCCTAATGCCGGCTTTAATTAAATCCTTTTTAATCTGACTTGGTGAAGTTAGTGGGAGGATTGAAATTAGCTGGTTAATTTTTTCTCTTCTATCCTTTAATAAAATTCTTAAAAAATTATTAGGTCCCTAAAAATGATTATGTTATATGATAACTAAGTCATAGCCTCCCATTAAGTGAGTGATAATGAGTCCATTAGTTTAATAATCACTGGAGGCCCAAAGGCCTGGTGCTTATTGACTAATGGAATTATCATTCATAATATGATCATTTGGTTAAGTCTTTCTCATGGTGGTCAGGTTGGCCGGCCAAAGTTGGGCCTGATTATTTATTGGTCTGATTCACCAAATCAAGTCATGTTAATGGTTGGACCTAATCAGATCTTTTCAGTGGAGGTCAAAGCCTACTGATTAGGTTCTGGGGCAAAATTAATTACTAAAAGTTGTTTAGAGAAACAACTGATTATGAACCTACCCATAGATGCATATGGGTGACCAACCAAAGTTGGGATCATGTGTAGTCTGTGTAGATTCTAGTACCCACTAAGGAATTAAAGTAATTCCTCGAATTGGAGGTTGAGGCTACCAGTTCGTAAAAATATTGGGAGAAACTTTAGACTAAAGTCCAAGTCTTTAGTATTAATAATTTATGTACTAATAAAGGTCTGATTTTTCTTAATATAGCTATGGCCACTACCATGTCGCTCTGATCATTATTAGATAATGATAGGCTCATGGGACCTAATTTCGATAGCTGGTATCGAAAATTAAAAATTATCCTTGAGCATGAACGGATCCTTTATGTAGTAACGGATCTGGCACCTGAGGAGCCAGTCCCGAATGCTAGAGGGATGATCTGAGACACTTATCAGAAGTGAATCAACGATCACACCATCGTTCGGTGCATAATGCTGATGGCAATGAATGATGAGTTCAGCCACAGGTTCGAGAACACCCAACCGCAGGAGATGCTTCAAATGTTGAACGACTCCTTTGGCATGCCTGACGATGTTGAAAGGCACAAAACTAGTTGTGCCATTTTCAATGCTCGGATGAGGGATGGAGCCTCAGTCACTGATCATGTATTGTACATGATCGAAATGATTGAGCACCTAAGTAAACTGGGCTTTCCCTTGCACGAGCAGCTCGATAAGGATGCGATCCTTAATTCTTTGCTCAAGTCCTTCCTCCCCTTCCTTACTCATTGTCGGATGACAAAGCCTGTAATGAACTACCACGGCTTGTTTGGGTTGCTACAGAACTTTGAGAAGGACCACCAACTCCATAAGGAGTCGGTGAATGTTGTGGGAGGATCTTCTTCTGGTCGTCAACCCTTTAAGAAAGGGAAGAAGAACAAGAAGAAGAAGAATAAGAAGGTGCAGCCGCATGCAGGGATGTCTGCACAGGGTCGGACCAAGAAGTACAAGTCTGATCAGAGCCAGACGGAGTGCTTCTTTTGTAAGAAGCAGGGGCACTGGAAGAGGAACTGTCCTCTATACATTGCCTCTTTGGACTCGAACAAGCTGAAGAAGAAGCAAGATAATTATATGATAACACCTTGCAACTTTTCCATTTGTGATACTACTGCTTGGGTATTGGATACCGGAAGCCCTTATCATATCTGTAATTCGATGCAGGATCTACAGGTCAGTAGGAGATTTGATGAAGGCGAGAGGTTCCTGAACGTTGGAGATGGAAGCAAAGTTCCAGTTCTAACTTTAGGAATCATGAACCTTGTAATCAACTCTCATAATGTAATTCTGAGTGAATGTCACTATTGTCCAAGTTTTTTATTAAATATTATTTCTGTAGGCCTTTTGGCCATGTACAGTTATGAATTTTTAATAAAAAAAAATATTTGCAATATCATTTTGAATGGTGTTACAATATTTGTTAGACAACTAAATAATAAAATTTACTTACTATCACAGCCTGTTAATATGGTTCAAACCTTTGATAAACACCCTAGAATGGATAATATGTCAAAAGTCTACTTTTGGCACTGTAGGCTAGGTCATATCAATAAGAATAGGATAAACAAGTTGGCTCAAGAAGGAATTCTTGAAATTGGTGATTGTGAATCACTTTCAACCTGTGAGTCATGTCTTCTTGAGAAGATGACCAAATCACCTTTTACTGAAAAAGGTGAGCGAGCCAGTGAACTCTTGGATTTGGTACATTCTGATGTATGTGGACCCATGAGCTCAAGTGCAAGAGATGAATATTTATACTTCATAATCTTTACAGACGACCTATCAAGGTATGGGTATGTCTACTTAATTAAGCATAAGTCAGAGTCATTTGAAATGTTCAAACTATTCCAAAATGAGGTAGAAAAATAAACTGAAAAGTGTATTAAAACTCTTCGATCTGATCGAGGAGGTGAATATCTTTCCAATAAGTTTTTGACATATCTTGGGGAGAATGAGATTCTCTCTCAGTGGACTCCTCTTGGAACACCACAGCATAATGGTGTGTCTGAAAGGAGGAATCAGACCTTGTTGGATATGGTTCGATCCATAATGGGGTTTGCTGGTCTGCCAATCTCTCTCTGGGGATATGCGCTCGAATCGGCTTGTTACCTTATGAATGCCTTATGAGATATGGATAGGACGTAAGCCAGTACTCTCGCACCTTAGGGTTTGGGGGTGTCTGGCTTATGTTAAATGTTTAATTATGGACAAGCTTAGACCTAGGTCTGACAAGTGTTATTTCATAGGGTACCCAAAAGAGACCAAAAGATATTATTTCTACCTAGCTGATGAGCAAAAGGTGTTTGTCAACCTTAAGGCAATCTTTTTGGAAAAGGAGTTCCTTGGTGAAGGGACTATTGCCTCTAAGATCAAACTTGAGGAAGTTTGATAGGTGGAAAAATCGACACAAGTTGCTGAACCTGAATTGGATTTGGTTAGATCAGATTCAAAGCCCATTGTTCCTGCACCCTTAAGGCGGTCTAGTAGAGTATCATGTCAACTGGACAGATACTATGGTTTCTTGTTTTGGGACAGCGATCCTATCGAACTTGATGAAAACAATGAGGATCTGATCACCTACATGGATGCAATGCAGAGATCTGACTCTGAGAAATGGCTAGAGGCCATGAAATCCAAAATGGAGTCCATGAAGGTCAACGATGTGTGGACATTGATTGACCCACCCGAAGGAGTAAAACCCATAGGGTGTAAGTGGGTCTTCAAAAGGAAGAGGGGTGCAAACGAAAAGGTGGAAACCTATAAAGCCCGTCTGGTTGTCAAGGGATATCGTCAACATTATGGTATAGACTATGATGAGATATTTTCTTCTGTGGCAATGCTCAAATCCATTCGGATTATGCTTACGATAGCTGCCCATCTGGATTATGAAATCTGGCAGATGGATGTGAAGACAGCTTTCCTAAATAGAGAGCTGGACGAAGAGGTGTATATGATACAATCTGATGGGTTCATATCCACAGATGAGTCTAAGGTCTGCAGGCTACAAAGGTCTATTTATGGACTTAAGCAGGCATCCCGGAGTTAGAACATACGTTTTGATAGGATGATCAAAATGTATGGCTTCGTTAAGAATAGAGAAGAGCCCTGCATTTATAAGTGGGCTAATGATCCTGTAGTGGTATTTCTTGTATTGTATGTAGATGACATTCTCTTAATTGAAAATAATGTCCCTGCATTACAAGAAATAAAGATTTGACTGTCGTCACAGTTCTCCATGAAGGATCTGGGAGAAGCTTCCTACATCATAGGGATGAAGATCTATAGGGATAGATCTAAAAGGTTGCTTGGCTTATCCCAGTCCACGTACATTGATACTATGCTGAAGAGGTTCAGCATGGAGAATTCCAAAAAAGACTATCTACCGATAGGCCATGGAATTTTTCTCTCGAAGAGGAATTGTCCAATAATACCTCAAGAGAGAGAGCGTATGGATAGAATTCTATATGCTTCGGTAGTGGGATCTATCATGTACGTCATGACATGTACACAATCAGATATGGCATACTCACTAAGGGTAGTGAGTAGATACCAATCTGATCCAGGGGAGAATCACTGAAAGTTTGTTAAAACCATCCTGAAGTATTTAAGAAATACTAAGGATCAGTGGCTTGTTTATGGTGAATTGAACTTGAGACTTATGGGGTTTACAGACTCTAGTTTCTAGTCTGATCATGATGACAGCAAGAGTGTGTTGGGATTTATTTTTACCCTTAATGGAGGGACTGTCTACTGGAAGAGTTCCAAGCAGCACACTATGGCTGATTCAGTTTGTGAGGTAGAGTATGTCGCTGCATCAGATACTGCCAAAGAAGCGGTGTGGCTGAGAAAATTTATCACCGAGCTTGAAGTAGCACCCTCCTTTGTTGGTCCAGTTCTGTTCTACTGTGACAGCTCTGGAGCCATTGCTCAGGCGAAGGAACCGAAGGCACACCAGCAGATGAAGCATATTCTGTGCCGCTACCATCTCATCTGAAAAATCATGGATAGAGGTGACGTTGACCTTCAGAAGATCGACGGCAAAGAGAACCTGGCCGACCCATTTACTAAAGTCATTGCGGTGAAGGAGTTCGACAACTTCAAGTCGAAGATGGGTATTAGATACTGCACCGATTGGCTTTAGGCCAAGTGAAAGATTGTTGGGAATAGTGTCCTAAAGCCAATCGTCAGCCTGTTGATGGTTATGCTCTTTCTTGTATTAGTATATGAATTATAAATTAAATAAAAGTTATTTTGATATTTTTCATCATAAATTGTTTCATCTTCTAATGAACTCCTGTGTTGTGGTGAAGTCCTTAGGACTATTTAGACTCGACAAAGGAAGATTTGTTATTTAGTCCTTAAACCTATTCGTGACTAAATGATACGTTGTTACCAAGGACAACAACATTTATCAAGCATAGGTCATTGTGTGCCATATGGGTTGGTTGTCCTCTTAACCAAGAAGTGTGGAGACACTGGTATGACACACAGGTGAGATGTAAGGGTACATCTGCACTGAATGTGACCGACTCTGGAGCTTTTTCTGCTGTCAAGATTTGCTTCGATGGGATATGGGTATAACTGTCCCTCCGACTTGAGATCGCCACGGTGACTTGCAAGCAACTCACTGCACTTAGGCACTGGACTATATGAATTTCTAATTCAGTGATGGAAGGCTACTGGGTGTAGTCAAGTACTTGACTTATCGATGCGTGTGTCAAGATGGGATTGACCACTCTAATTCAGGAGCTGTGTACAGTCGTGTTTCAATTTAGCAAAACCTTAGTCAGGGTAGTCCTAGTGAGGAGTCACAGGACTGTTTGAGTTGAGCACGATTCGAATGATCTAATCAGGTTTGACAGTTTAACCCTGAGTTGTCCTATACACAGGGATCAAAAGAGATGAATTATACAGTAACCATATTCGCGTAGGTTCTGAATGTTGCGATTGTGACTATTCGACCTATCCGGATGTCGGGTACCATTGCTAGATGGTCACTTCGATTAGTATAGAAATTGATTTCTGTGCTACCAGCTTAGGTTCGAATCTATGGGGTCACACACATTAGAGGTTCCTATCTGATCTGATGGCTGGTGAAGAGTCCCATTGGACTAGGACTCTTCAACCAAGAGTCCTAATGCTTGGGGACTCTGAGTCCTACATGTCTGAAACTCTATGATCGAGAATCAAGATTCTTTGATCATGAGTTCCACACATTTTGGGTACCGAGGTCAAGAGTCCCACTAGTTTGGGACTCTTCGATCAAGGTTTCATATCGATGGACTTTGATGTCCGATTGCCCATCGAATTTGAACTTCATATTTATGAAAGATTTAATTAATAATTTAATCACTAATTAACTTAATTTGATTGAGTAATTATTTTTGGATCAAGTCCAATTGAATTGGATTCAGTTGAGTTTGACCCGATTAGGTTAAGAGTTGACCTAATCGCCAAGGTGGTTTGGTCCCTGATCTGATCAAGGGTTGGGCTTAGTCAATTCTTGATTTTATTAGGATTTTATTGAGCCTAATTAAGCATAATTGTGTTAGATTTAATTTAGTCTAATTGTGCCTAATCTATTTTGATAAGGTTGGTTCAATTAGATTTGAAACCACCTTGACTCATCTCCCTGCGCCACCTCACCTCACCTGCGCCTATTTGAATTCACGAGAAACAAGTTCTCGTGAATTTTCTCCCATGCAGAAGTCTTCCCACACCCCACCTGTATGTGCCATCTGAGTGGATAAGGATGGTTGGTTGGCCATTCAAATTCAAATGAAGTTTGAATTTGAATGGACAACTAATCCCATATGCCACCTTATCCATTTGTGAGCCACTTCCTCCACACGAGAAAAGGTTTCTCATGTAAACTCTCCACGCACAAAGAATCCCACGCCCCTCTCTTCTCATGCCAAGAGTGGATAAAGATTGGTTGGTTGGCATTTGAATTCAAATTCGATTTGAATTCAAGTGAGCAACCACCTAGCTTTATCCTCTCACGCTGTAAAAATGCTGTAAAGATGCGTCTTGAGCTGTTTTAAAAGAAATAAGAAGGTGGGGCATGTGATATATGATTTCAAAGAGAAAAAGGGGTGTCAGATGGACCCTTTGCATGAGAAAAGAAAAGAAAAGAAGAGAAAGAAAAGAGAGAGTGGGTGCAAGGTTTTTCTTGTGTATCCTAAGGTTTCTGCCTAGGGTTTGGGAAGTGAGAAAGTAAGCTACGAGTATCGTGAGCCCACCAAATTTTAGAGAGAGCTTCATCAACTTTTCAAAAATATCTGTTGATGATCCAAAATATTCGAGGAGTCGACAGATCAAGATCGAAGGAGTTCGATCAGCATCAACCGTCGAAAGGATTCTGTAACGAACTAGCATTCGTGAGGAGCCAATCAGATCGAAAGCTTCGTATGGACGATCTGCAGAGGCCAGACATACTGTGTGGCTGCATTGTGATGATCAAATCTTTCTGATGGTGATCAGACTTCAGTGGTCGACTACCTGTACGAAGGTAATGTGTTCTGAACACATAACAGTAAAATATTTACCGTAGAAAATTCAAAATTTTAAATTTAAATGTATGCTATATATATCATATTTAGATCCTTGTGTAGGGTTAATACATGTTAATTAATTAGATTAATTAATAATTTTTATTGTAAAATTATAATTTTAAAAAAGTTTTAAAATTATTGTTTTACCCTTGCACTGAAATTCACATCAATTTTAGGCACAGAAGAGTCCGTCTGTAGCTAAATCACATCATGGTTTAATCGTAGAAATTAGATAAATGTTAGAAACCTAGCCGCCCACATCCATGCGCCTAATATATAAGAGTCTATGTTGTTAAGGACTCTTATCCATATGTCATGCCCCTCATATCTGATTTTTCTCCATGCCATCTTCAGGTTAGTGCCTCCCATGTGGGCCCTTGGATGGCCAATGTGCACTGATCAAGGGTGGAGAAAAGTGCCGCCCAAGGAAACCTTGTGATGCATTGAAAAAACAATGAGAAAATTTTTTTCAAAGAGTCTTTCTACGCGAAGCAACTCTTGGATTCTTTTTTCGATATTTGCCATGTGTCACAAACTTTCAGATGGGCATCAAAAATTGCTAGAGGGTGTGAGATCATCTGGTTGGGTGTGAGATGTCGCATGGAGAGGGTGAGAGATAATTCTGATCACATCCTGTCGCTAACTATAAAAGAGGTCCTACATCGGGGTTTCAATTCATTCAAAAATTCTTATCTCTTCTTTCTTACACAAGTCTCCCTTCTTATCCAATTAATCACTTCCTTCTCTTGTTAGGACAAGTCCTAAAATAGTAAGAAAAAGTTCAATTTTAGGACAAGGACTTAAGAAGAGATATAAGGAAGACAAGGAACAAGAAAGGTAGAGATAGGAAGACTAGGAGGAAAGGAAGAAGGCCCTGAGGCTCTGCTATCCAAAGAAATTCTCAGACTAAAAATTTTGGAGGAAAAATCATCCTAAGGAGTTGATTTCTTCATCAAATCCCTATGTGGACCACCATTGGAGGGTAAACACTTTGGTGCCTAGTGGAGGTTCTGTCGGTGTTTTGGAATAAGCGTTGTAGGTATTCTTCTATACCTTGAATTTTGTTATGAAAATATTTTATATGATTGTTAATCATCAAGGAGGTGCTTGTTAGAGGTTTAATATTTAAGATTTCTTACTTTAAATTTTTAAAATTCATTATACTTTTGCTGTGCATGTTCTCCCTGAAACCCTACAGTAGTATCAAAGCCAGTCTTATTTGATTCAATCATATATAGACATGTTCATGTGATGCATTTTATAATTCATGCTATAAAATGAATTATTCTATGAATTATGCTTTCATATGATGATATGATTGATGCATATCTAATGTACTACTTCATCATTCTGAAATAAGGTTGTTCTAGCATAACAAGATTATGCTACAAGGTTGTCCTAGGATCATGAATGTTCATATGTCACACTAGCACATATAAAATGTTTAATGCTGATATATATTAATGTGCATTAGCATTATGAAATTAGAATGTGCATGAGACCAATGAAGCCCTCATAAAATTATATTAAGTAGTAGTGAAAGCAACTATGGGTTAACCAATTCTTGATCAATTGATCAATTGGTATCTAAAAAAGTACTAAAGATGATTCTTTAATTGGTTCTGTTGACTGACCTGATCAATTTATTGATGCCTAAGAAAAGCAATAAGGGGACCTCCACCTACTTACCAGACCAATTTAGTTAAGCGATCTTGAAATTAAAAATTCTCAATATTGAAAAACATAACTAGGGGCCTTCCTTCATACTAGGTTAATGTTACATCATGAACTATGACAAGCTTGTTATGTTACCATAAGGCTTGCCAAAAGGACTGATATAACATAATCCTGGTGCATAAAAGATGCTCACGGTAATTTTGGATATACTGCTTTGTTGTGTTACCATAAGGGCAGTAATATTCAAATTTGACTATATTGAGATGAAGGGTCTTACTTAACTAAAATATTATAGCTTGTTGTGATACCACAAGGCTAATAATATTTTAGAGATCAAGATAAAATTGAGAATTGTATGAGATATAATTGAAAAGAGTTTTCTACCTATGAACTCATAAGGGTTTGTTGTATTACTATAAGATCATTATGAGGAATTAGGATCTCAATCTCATTAAGATAAAAATACAATATATCTCATTCATCATAGTAAAAGGTTATGATGTTCGATAAAATAATGGGAGGTATAATTAAATCTAAAAGATCTTATTTAATTATGTAAGTCATCATGAGTTATTTGCTTATATTATATTCTTTATTTATTATAGATTAAATTCTATAAATGGTATCTTCATTATCATTGCGAGAAATTTTAGATTCCAACAAGTTGATTGATCCCAATTATATGGACTAGTTAAGAAATTTAAAGATTGTACTCACTCAGGAGAAGCTCTCTTATATTATTGATGTCTCTGAACTACAAGAGGTTGGAAATGATACCACTAAGAAGAAGGTATCCATATATAGGATGTATAAGAATGATAGTTTAACTGTCAAATATATCATACTGGCTTTTATGATTAATGAATTGCAGAGACAGCATGAGAGCATGGATACTCAATCCATACTCTTCAATCTTAAAGAGTTGTATGAAGAATAGAGTAAGACTGCTAGGTATGAGATATCTAAGCAGTTATTCTATGCTAGAATAACTGAAAGATCATTCGTACAAGACCATATCCTTAAGATCATTGACTTGATCACTAGATTGGATCAATTGAGTTTGATAATGGATGGAGAATTGAGTCAGAATTTGATCCTGCAATCTCTCTTTGAATTATTCACTTAGTTTGTTGTGAATTATCATATGAACAAATTGAATACCTCTTTATCTGAGCTGTTAAATATGTTTAAAATAGCTGAGAGCTATATTAAAAAAGAAAAAGCTTCACTTCTTCTTGTGAGTAAAATCTCTAAGAAGAAATCATATTTTAAGGATTCAAAGAAAGTATTGAACCCTAAAGGTGGCATGATGAAGAAGAAGGGGAAGAAAGTCTTTGGATAAGATATCTACTTTCATTGTGATAAGACAGGACACTGAAAAAGAAATTGCAAGTCTTATCTTACAACTGTAAAGGTTGGTGTAAGCGGTGAACTAAAAGGTATATATGAGATACATATAATTTTGTCATTAAGTTCTTCCAATTCAGACTCTTGGGTATTGGATACCGTCTGCGGTTCTCATATATGCAAGTCATTACAGGGGCTGCAGAACATTAGAGTATTGAAGAAGGGTGACTTTGAGCTCTACGGTGCTGGAGGAAAGTCCATCCAAGCAGAAGCTGTGGGGACATATATGTTAAAGTTACTTTCTGAAAAGATCTTAGAGCTGAAAAACTGTTACTATATATCTAAGATTATTAGGAATATTATTTTTGTACTGTTGCTATTGCAACGAGATTTTGAAATAAATGGAAAGTGTAATAGTTGCTCAATTTTTTTTTCTAATGAAATTCTCTGTTATGGCATTGTTAATAATGATCTTCTGATTCTATCTAATGATAATATTTTTATATTGATGAAAGTAAAAAGTGAAAGAGAAAAGATATAAATAATACTTTACTTTGGCATTGTCGACTTGGTCATATAAGTGAGACAAGAATTAACAAGTTATATAAAGAAGAGTTCTTTGAACCTTATAATTATGAATTATTAGGAAGTTATGAATCTTGTCTTAAGGGTAAAATGATCAAGACTCCATTTAGTGAATATGAAGAAAGAACAAGTGAGTTATTAGAACTTATATATACTGATGTATGTGGTCCTATGACAACTGAAGTCAAAAGAGGATACTCTTATTTTATTACGTTCACTGATGATTTATCTAGATTTGGATATGTGTATCTTATGAAATACAAATTTGAAGTCTTTGATAAATTTAAAGAGTATCAAAGTATGGTCGAGAAATAAACTAAAAAAATATTAAAATTCTATGATCTGATCGAGGAGGAGAATACTTATCTAGTAAATTTTTAAATCATCTTAAAGAAAAAAGAATTCTCTCAGAGTGGATCCCTTTTTATACACCATAGCTAAATGGTATAGCAAAAAAGAGAAATCATACTTTATTAGATATGGTACGGTCCATGATGTGCCTTACAGACTTGCCTATTTTCTTCTGGAGAATAATCATTGAGAATGATGAATCTTTAACCTATACGAAAGCTGTCATGAGTAGGGACTAAGATAAAATTGCTAGAGGCTATGAAATCTGAAATGGACTCTATGTACTCCAATCAAGTGTGGACTTTGATTGATGCACCAGACGGTGTGACCCTTATTAGATGCAAATGGATCTATAAGAAAAAGATTGAAGCAAATGACCAAGTTGAAACCTATAAAGCCAGATTGGTGGTCAAAGATTTTAGATAAAAATAAGGTATTGATTATGATGAAACATTCTCACCTGTTGCCATGCTCAAATCTATAAAAATTATGCTTGCAATAGCAGCATACTATGATTATGAAATATGGCAAATGGATGTAAAGACCGCCTTCCTTGATATTTATCTTGAGGAAGAGATTTATATGTCTCAGCCAGAAAGATTTGTCTCAAAAGGAAGAACAAATCAGATATGCAAACTTAAGAAATCTATTTATGGATTAAAGCAGGCCTCGAGGAGTTGGAACATCCACTTTGATGTTACAGTCAAAGAGTTTGACTTTATCAAAAAATATGGATGAAACTTGTGTATACAAGAAGACTAGTGAGAGTACCATTATCTTCTTAATTTTATATATGGATGATATACTTCTCATTGGAAATGATATCTCAATGTTATGATCGGTCAAGACATGGCTATCAAGTAAGTTTTTCATGAAAGATTTGGGCGATCCTATATACTAGGTATAAAGATCTATAGAGATAGATCTAAGAAGATGTTAGGCTTGTCCCAATCTAGGTACATAGATCTGATGCTAAAAAAGTTTAACATAGATAGGAGTAAAAGAGATTACTTACCCATAAGTCAAGACATACATCTCTCTAAAAGGATATCTCTTAAAACACTAGAAGAGAGAAATAGAATGAGTTCTATTCTCTATGTTTTAGCAGTAGGGTCAATCATGTATACTATGCTACGTACCAGGCCTGATGTTACCTATATCTTAGGCATAGTTAGTAGATTTCAGATTGATCCAGGTGAGGATCATTGGAAAGTAGTGAAAAATATTCTTATGTACTTGAAAAAACTAAAGATATTTTTCTGATATATGGATGATCTGATCTAAAACTAAAAGGATATTCTGACTCTAATTTCCAATCAGATCCTGATGATAGAAAGACCACTTCAGGGTATGTCTTTACTCTATATGATAGAATAATTAATTAAAAAAATTTTAAACAGCAGACTATAGCTGACTCAACCACTGAGACAGAGTGCATAGCTATAAATGAAGCCACCAAGGAAGCTGTCTGGATAAAGAAGTTCATCACTGAATTGGATATCATTCTTGAGATTGAGAATTCAGTACCACTTTACTGTGATAATACTAGAGCAGTTGCTCAAACAAAAGAATCGAGATCTCATCATAAATTTAAGCATATTCTAAGGTGCTTCCATCTCATTCGTGAAATAGTGATGTAGTCATTGAACGAGTAGATATAAAGAATAACATAGTAGATCCGTATACTAAGGCTCTACCATAGCAACTGTTCGATCGCCACCTCGATTGTATGGGGATAAAATATAAGGGCGATTGGCTTTAGTGCAAGTAGAAAATTGAAAGGAATATGTTTTACAAGCCAATTAAAATTTGTGTGTTGATGGATTTTCTTTGTAATCTTCTAGACTCATGTTATTGACACTTTATAAATAAAAGATATTTATTTTTTATCATAGGTTGCATCATACTTTTATAATAATTATGATGAACTCAATAAATCAAGATCATGGCTTTAGAATTATGATGAGATCATACGTATGAGATCTAAAATTCTAAAAATCCTGATTTAAAATATTCCTAGTCATAAGAGTATTAAGTAGGAGATCAATAGTCTGGATAGACTGGCATTTCCTATGTATGCTTGATGGAGAGGATGGCTAATCTTATAAGCCACTTGTGTGAGATACTAATACAAAGATATGGATATTCATTAGAGAATGAGTTCACTGAATTGATCTGACTTGAGAAATATCTTATGGAATCAACTTACCCATCAAAAGATATTTTCTAATAGTGAAAGTTGTGCATGTAATCTTTTGACTTGAGACTACTATAGAACCTTGTATACATGAATCCATATTTTGGTTTATTCTCATTCATGACTTAGTTATGTACGGGATGATCTAGATATAGTGAAATGTGTATGGAGGTTGTGAGTAGGTCAACATGAAATTTATCACTCCTGGTAAGAGGATGTCGCATTTTACTTACTATAATCGATTGATGATTTAGGAAGTCTTTGAACAAAGTGGGATAAAAATTAGAAAGAATTTTTAATATTTTATTGATCGAATTATTATTAAAAATTAAGAGAAATATAAATATAATATTAAATTTGACATCATTCCATATTCAGAGTTATATTCGGGATGCAGGTTGATCGTAGGATTAAATTGCATGATAACTTTTTACTGAAGGATATTTTTGATATTTCAATCATAATTTTATTTTTTTCAGATAGACATGATACATTGCTAGATGTTAATCTTATCTTGTAGATTTAATTGAATTAAAAAATTTAATTCGATCATCAATTAGGAAGGATTCTAATTACTGAAATCAGGTTCGCTTGATTGGACCTAGATCGGTTAGATTAAATTTTAATCAAATCAGGTCAACTTGCACTCAGACCCATTGCTGGCTAGATATGAAACCCAATGGGTCATACACAAAAAAAATTGATCAAGGGTCTAATTGGATTAGATCATGTTTGTAAGATGAACATGCTCGCAGATGTTGCAAACCTTAGCTCCTTGTTTTGAAGCGAGTTCGAATTTGATTCCAGATTAGGCTAATTAAATCTAAATTAAGTCAAACCAATTTTGAGTTTAAGTTAGGTCAACCCTTGACTGGTTGAACTAGGGATTAGGTGCCACAAAACTAGCATCCCATGTGCCAAGAATTTTTCTTGCGCGTGGGGTTTATCTTGTGCGCAAAAGTCAAGTTAGCGTCCCATGAGATGGGATGCCCCTTTGCTAAATCATTTCATGGTTTAATCATGGAAATTAGATAAATGTTAGAAACCTAACTGCCCACATCTATGCACCTAATATATAAGAGTCCATGTTGTTAAGAACTCTTATCCATATGTCACACCCCTCATATTTGATTTTTCTCCATGCCATATTAGTGCCACCCATGTGGGCCCTTGGATGGCCAATGTGCACTGATCAAGGGTGGAGAAACATGCCGCTCAAGGAAACCTCGCAATGCATTAAAAAAATAATAGAAAAAATTCTCCGAAGAGTCTTTCTGCACAAAGCAACTCTTGGATTCTTTTTTTGATGTTTTTCATGTGTTACAAACTTTCAGATGGGTGTGTGAAATTGTTAGAGGGTGTGAGATCATCTGGTTGGGTGTGAGATGTCGCATGAAGAGGATGAGAGATAATTTTGATCACATCCCATCGCTAACTATAAAAGGGGTCCTGCGTCGAGATTTCAATTCATTCAGAAATCCTTATCTCTTTTTTCTTACACAAGTCTCTTCTCTTGTCCAATTAGTCCTTTTCTTCCTTTGTTAGGACAAGTCCTAAAATAGTAAAGACAAATCTGATTTTAGGATAAAAACTTAGGAAGAGATATAAGAAAGACAAGGAGACAAGAAAGGTAGAGATAGGAAGGCTAGGAGGAGAGGAAGGAGGCCCTGAGGTTCTGCTATCCAAAAAAATTCTCAAAAGTGAGAATTTTAGAGAAAAAATCATCCTAAGGAGTTGATGTCTTGATCAAAGCTCTGTGTGGATCACCGTTGGAGGACGAACACTTGGATGCCTGGTGGAGGTTTTATCGGAGTTTTAGAACAAGCATTGCAGGTATTCTTCTATACCTTGAATTTTGTTATGAAAATATTTTATATGATTGTTAATCATCAAGGAGATACTGGTTAAGAATTTAATATTTAAAATTTCTTAGTTTAAATTTTTAAAATTCATTATACTTTCGCTATACATGTTTTCCCTGAAACCCTACAGTTTTCTGATAGTCAATGCATTTGCATTGACTATATCCTTTCACAACCAGTCTTACCTTATAGATCTCTATCTGACCATCTGATCTAATTTTTTTTTATAGATTTATTTATATCCAATAGGTACAATACCTTCAGATGGATCTACTAAGGTCCAAATCTAGTTGGAATGCATGAAGTCAATTTTTGACTTCATTGCTTCCATCCATCTCTCAGAGTCAACATCTAACATCATCTCATCATAGGTCTTGAGATTATTTCTATTATCTCTATCTCCCACAAGGAACGCTTCCTCTAAATTCTTTGTAAAATTACCTAAGTATCTTTTAAAAGGATGGAAGATCCTACTTGATCTATGAGGTGGAGGAGGTACCACATCTACTGGCTCACTACTGAATTCAGGTTCTTAGACTCGACGCTCTTCAGAGACCTTCTTTTCGAGCTTAATCTTCCTCTCACTGCCTCCATCTTAGATAAACTTCTTTTCTAAGAAGATGACATGATGGCTCACAATCACATTGTGATCCTCAGAAAAATAAAAGTAGTATCCCATGGATTCCTTAGGACATCCTATAAAATGAGCCCTAAAAGATCTAGTCTCTAACTTATCTGCCTGCTGTCGCTTGACATGGGCCAAACATCCTCAAATTTTGAGATACCCAAGAGCTGGCTTCTTACCATGCCATAACTCGTATGATATAGTAAGAATGGATTTAGAGGGAACCTGAACCCGATTCGAAAGATGAATTGTAGAAAGTAATGCATATCCCCAAAAAAAGATAGGAAGATCTGTGAAGCTCATCATGGATTGAATCATATCTAATAAAGTCTGATTCCTCCTTTCGGATACCCCATTGAGCTGAGGTATCCCTAAAGGTATCCACTGTGAGACCATACCATTATCCTTAAGATAGATCCAAAATTATCCACTAAGATATTCTCCTTCTCGATCTGATCGAAGAATCTTTATGGATTTTTCGATCTATTTTCTACTTCATGTCTAAACTTAATGAACTTTTCAAAGGTTTCAGACTTTTGATGCGTCAAACATACAAAATCATATCGTGAATAATTATCGATAAAAGTTATGAAGTAGACATAGCCATCCCTGGCTTGCACATCGAATAGACCACACATGTTAGTATGTATCAGAGCTAATATCTCAGTGACCCTTATCTATTATCCCACAAAGGGCAGCTTAGCTATTTTTTCTTAAAGAAAGGATTCACAAATCGAATAAGACTCAGAAGTCAATAGCTCGAGAAGGCCATCTTTGTCCAGTTTGTTGAGTCTGTCCTTTCTTATTTGGCCTAGCCTAAGGTGCCATAGATATTTTTGGCTAATACTATCTTTAAGGCTCTTAGACCCTATGGACATTCACAGTTTACTCGTTAATGTTAACACTCGCATCCATATGCAAATGATAAAGACCATCAATGAAGAAAGCACATACAATAACTTTATTTTCAAAATAAATTACACATATATCTTTATTGAAATAAAAATTATAGTTATCTTGTACCAGCACAGATATGAAAATTAAATTCTTACTGGCTATAGATACATAATAGCAGTCTTTTAATAATAATCTATATCCTAACGATAGTTTCAGAGGATAGGTTTCGATGGCCATAGTAGCAACTCTTACTCCATTGCCAATCCAAAAAGTGATCTCACCTTTCCTCAGCCCCCTAACTTTTTTTCTAGTAGAAGTGCACAAGTGAGCACTTGAACTAGAATTTAGAATCTAACTAGAAAAAAAAATTGTTAGATTAGATTCTATTATGAGCAAATCAAATGTACCTTCAGAAGATCCATCCTTCTTCTTATTATTCACAGTCGTTAGGTAGGTCGGATAGTTCCTTCTCCAATAGCCTTCGATATTATAGTGGAAACACTTTTTCTTATCGTCGGTCTTCTTCGAAATCTACTTCTTAAATTTGGTCTCATTCTTTTGTTTCTTCATAGGCTTCTTTTTTTTGAAAGAAAACTTCTCTTAGAGGAAGTCTGCTCCATAGTCAGAACTGTACCTCTTGAACTTTTCAAGGTACCCTCAGCTGTCATCAATATGTTCAATAATTCGGGCAAAGTACTATCAATTTTATTTATATGGTAGTTCATAATTAATTGCCCATATAAATCGAAAAGAGTCTGGAAGATCAAATCTACCTGCAATTTTTTATCCATGTTTATCCTGAGCTTCTGAAGCTCTTCGATATCCTTGATCATTGTCAAATAACGATCATTGACAGACTGTCCATTATGCATTTTTGTTTTGAATAGTCTTCAAGAGATCTTAAAATGAGCTGTGCGACTCTGCTCACCATACAACTCTTATAGGTGAGTCAGCATTCTTTGGCAGTCCTCATATCTTTATGCTGTCACTGAAGATCATTGGACATGGTGCTAGAATGTAGCACTTTGCCTTATTATCCTCGTCCATCTACTTCTCAAGTGTGGCTCATTGATCAGAGGATGGACAAGCTGATAACACAAGCACATCCTGGTCTAAGACATGAGTTAGTTTTTTGGAACTAAGAACGATTCTCAAATTTTAGAGTCAATCTTTGTAGTCTATCTCGATCAACCTATTTGTGTCAAAGATATGGGCTAAAGGGTTTGAACTCAACATAGTTATCTATAGAGAGAATAATTTTTAGTTAAATATTTATATTTATTAAATATTTATTCTAAAAATTTTTAAAATCAAACAAAGCCCTCACTATTTTTTCAAATCTCTATATTCCTCAGATGGAGAAATCAAAATCTATATGTGATCAATTTCTAGTGGGTACTGCGATCCCATTGATCTATACACACCTCACCTAATAGTTATTGGTGAGCACAGACCAATGAGTAGACAACACCTTGTCCATTGCTTCACTAAGCAAAATGTAGCAAGTTCGGTCTGTAAGTCCTGTGGCCTCATTTAACAATTATTGACATATTTTTTAGTTAAGTCAGGCCCACCATTCATCAGTGGATGCAAAGCTATCATTGGATCCCTCACCTAACAGTTATTGAGCTCAACTCCATCTCTATCGTAGGGCATCTAATGCCAATAGAATAATTGTACCTTTTTGATGCAACCGAAGTACTGTAATCAACTGAGAATGATCAATACTAGGAAGGCACCCATATCTCTATAATGGTGAAAAACTGCTAGACTTAATATTTGATGAGAAGATTTAGGTTTAGATCTCTTCTAAATTATCAGATTTGATATTTGACTGATTAAGTTCAGATCAGCACATTCACATGTCTGACCTACCTAGTCGACGTGGGTGAACTCGAATCAATAAGTAACCTAATTCAAAACTTAATCTTCCAAAATGGTCAAGTAAGTTAAGATGAGTGGAGGTCCCTCCATTGCTTTTCTTAGACATCAATGAATTGGTCAGATTAGATAATGAAACTAATTAAATAACCATCATCTAAGTACTTACCTTAGACATCAAATTGGTCGATTAGAATTGATCAGGTTAACCTATTGATCTGGGCCCGAATCATTGAGCCAAATTTAGTTTTGAGTCAATCAATTCACAAAAAAATATAAATCGATGCGATCAACTACAATTAAACTTGACTTTGAGCCTCTTTGATCTAATTCTAACCAATAATTGATTAGATTCAATCAACTGCTTAAAATTGACAATGGGTTCAAGCTTCATCTAATCAATTAACCCTAATTGTAGTTCGATCACTAGACCTAATTTGTTCAACCCATATCCATATACAATAATATAATTTTTAGATTCAAAAAATATTTTTAAATTATATTTTATTGCATGTATTAGTGGTTTCAGATCTTAAAAAATATTTCAGATCTAAATCTAATGTCATATATCACATATATGAAGTTTTAGATTTATACTACAAACATATATCATATATATATTAAATTTTAAATCTAAAACTAAAAATATATATATCAAATACATATATAATCAGATCTAAAATAATAATTAAAATATTTTAAAAATAATTTTTTTAAAAAAAATCATATCAAACTATGGCAACCTTTTCAATATAGGAGATAAACCCTATATCAAGATAATCTTATACCAGTCCGATGCGAACTTTTAATCATTCAAATTTTAGATCTAATATAAATAAAAATATATCATATATATTTATTTTTAGATCTAAAAGATTGATTTATAAATTTGAAAAATAAATCTTAAAATTGATCAATCGTGCTAGGACAACCTTCTCAATATAGGGGGTTAACCCTATATCAGGATAATTTTATACCAGCATAAGATCAATATTAAATCATTCAAATTTTTAGATCTAACATAAAAATTAGATTATATATATGTTAAAAAATTAATGGCTCTGATGCCATTGTTAGAAAATGGGTACGATTACATGCATAGATTTCAAAATAATTTTGAATAGCAACGAAAATGAATCTAGGATAAATCCTTTAACCCCATATTCAATAGATCTAATCTATATCTATCCGAGCCCTGGATCTAAGATATATATATAATCTAAAAATTAAAATAAAAAAATTAAGATCAGATCTCAATACCTTGTATGGGTTGAAATACACCGCAATCGATGATCCTAAATCTGAAGGTTCCTAAACCGCACACGTGTCCGATCTCTACATGTATCCATCAGAATCAATTTTGAACCTTTTTTCTCATTATAGATCCATCTTCTCCAAAATGAATCTCAGCCTTTTGGATCTTTGATCAACTCTTGATCTTTGACCATGATCTCAATGCTTGAACTGTGGCTTTTATCTCTGTTCCTTGCTGTAGAAGAGATCATCCTCAACTCAAATGTGTGGGAAGATGGGACATCCAACACTTGGGCATTGGAAAGAGAGAAGGAAGAGGAGATGGTGTGGAGATGGAGAGGAGATCTTAGTTCACAATTTAATTTTTTTAAAACCCTAAGAGACCATCTCTTAAATAGATTTTTTCTTGATTCTAATCAATCTAAAAAGACTAGTCCTTATCTCATAAAGATTTTTATCTTTTAATCTGATTTTTTTTCAAAAAAACTAAATTCAATTGGAAAGGTTCTCACCTATTTTAACAAGTAAATGGGGTGCCCTACATTCCATAAGGCAGGTAGAGTGGGCATCCTTATCAAATAAGGCAAGTAGTTGGGGCACCAACTCTTGATGCTCCTTAGGATTTTATACATACAAGAGAGGGGGTGTAGCTTCTCTCTCTCTCTCCTTCCATGCTAAGGCAAAAGAGGGGGTGGGTCTCTTTCTCTTCTTACGCCCACTCCAAGGGGTGTGCGCCCCTTGGACTTTCCAAAAAAGGAGGCATGCACCTCCTCTCTTTTTCTAATTAATCCACACCACAGAAAGAAATAATAAAGGAGAAAATAAGGAGATTTATTTGCCAACTAATTGATTTGATCCAATCTTTTTGGGCCCTCAAATAGATGCCCCTCTAAATCCAAATCAAAATGGATCTAGTTAAGGTTCAAGACTATAGACTTGATCCAATCCTTATCTAATAAGGAATCCAAGTCTAGAGAAGAATTGGATTTAACCATGTACTAGCATGGTTCTCCTAAACCTAATAGAATTTCATTAAATCCTAACCCAATTAGAACTTCACAAGCTTAATTGATTAATTCAAGATTAAATCTCTTAATGTATGATCCATAGGTTCCATTCTATCTGATAGTGAGATATATTATGATCTCCATCACAATATCATCAAAATTCCTTTCGATGGATTAGAATAATTCTAACTCTATCCTTCAAGGATCATCGATCATCAAGATGATGTTCGATGAGTCCTATAATCCATCAGTGACATCAACAGTATGTAGTGGCAATTCAGTAGAATGAAAGTATAAACCTGTAGGTACAGTTATCGCATGTGATTCGATCCTTCTATCATAAGTTTTGATTTGATGGAGGTCATGAAGAACTCGTCAGATCTCATCGTTAGTCATATGCTAGATTAGCTCGACTTGAGTTCACTTGTGAATGTTATGAAAACTCTTTTTCAGTATTCATACTTGCTTTGACTAAAGACTTTCTGAACTCAATCTCACAAATTGCATAGGACTTCTTTTCTATCAAGGTTGATAGATTCCATCTAGGTGCATCCTACTCCTAATAGCAAATCTGAACCTACTGTAGCCAACATACACAGCAATGACCCGAATGGCTAGAGACCAAAAAAATATATAGTCAAACTCGATAGCCTCACTACGAATAGCCGATGACACCGCAGGTTAAAGAACCACTCACACCACTATAGCATCGAGACAACCATAATGAGTAAGAAGATATTCAAGTGATTTCTTGTGTTGGTCACACTCAATATAAGTTGTTCTCTAACAACCACCTGTACTTTCATCCCAATATTTCTACACTGCAGATTCAAGACTCGTCTGTCCAAAAAGAAAGTAATCCTAATCTTTAAATAAATTGATCACTGTCCTCCATGACGATCTCCTGATCGAAAGTATTTAGAAACTAACCATTAATTAATGTATATCTCAAATTTTTAATACATTGAGAATATACAAAATCATCTTTATTAATTTTTAAGATAAATTATAGACATCTAAATATAATTGAAAATAAAAATATACTTTATTAATAATAAAAATATTACAAGTACAAAGTTAAGTCTTAGAATTATAAAATGTGTCAGCCAACAATTAGCTTCTAGGATACTAATCTAACACAATGATCAGCAGGAACATTATATTTGATGAGAGGAGCATCTTGGAGAGACTGAAGAGTATAGGAGGAGCTGGAGAAGTGAAGATGGACAGTGATAATCAGTCACAGACTGAAGGCACTTCTAGAAATGTACCTATTGAGGTGGAGTTGAGTAAGAGATATTCTACTTAGGTGGAGGACCGTATAAAGGTCAACTATTTAGATGGAGGTGTAGGAGGAGCCACAGACATCATGTGGGAGGAAGTCACCAGTGAAAGTGGCATTGCACAAGCCCCAACATATCATTCGTAGGCCGATTAGATATGGCATTGATGAGGCAATTTCATATGCTCTCATCACTGCTAATAGAGATCCAAAGGTATTTAAGGAGGCCATGGAGAGCCCAGATCGAGAGTTATGAATGCAGGCCATGATGCAAGAGATTAGTCACTAGAGAAGAACAAGACATGGCAGCTGGTGGATCTTCCAAGAGGTGCTCGAGCTATCGGTTCCAAGTGGATGTTCACACAGAAGGAGGCACCTTTAGAGCAAGATAAAGTCCAATTCAAGATGAGGCTTGTTGCCAAGGAGTACTCTCAGAGAGAGGGAGTAGACTACATCGAGGTATTCTCTCTAATGGTACGTCATACTTCAATTCGAGTGTTGCTGTCGCTTGTAGCTTAGCATGATATAGAGTTGGAGCAGAGGGATGTGAAGATGGTATTCTTGCATGGAAGCCTAGAGGAGACAATCTATATGAAGCAACCAGATGATTTTATTCGGTCTGGATTAAAGGATAAGGTGTGTCTTCTCATGAAATCTCTCTATGGTTTGAAGCAATCACCTCGGTAGTGGTACAAAAAATTTGATGCTTTTATCCTGAGCCTCGAATTTACTAGGTGTGAACATGATAGCTGTGTATATATGAAGGATATGGATAAAGATGATGTACTGTATCTACTTCTGTGCATAGATAATATGCTCATTGCCAGCAGGAGTGCAGAAGTAGTGGATGAGCTGAAAGGTGCATTGTCCGAGGAATTTGAGATGAAGGATTTGGGTTCGATGTGAAAAATTCTCGACAAAGAGATTTGTCGGGACAGGAGCTGAGATATTCTCCACTTGTCATAGGGTGGTTACATCGGCAAGGTGTTAGAGAGATTTGGGATGGACAAAGCCAAACCAGTTGGAACATCGTTGACAAGCCACATATCTCTCTCGAAGCAAAAGTGCCCCCAGACTAAGGAAGAAAGAGAGTACATTGAGAGAGTTCCATATGCCAGTGCTGTGGGCAGCGTGATGATGCTATGATATATTGTAGGTCAGACATAGCACATGCAGTGAATCAGGTGAGCAAATATATGGCAAACCTAAAAAAAGAGCATTGACAGGCATTAAAGTGGATCCTACGATATCTTCAGAGAACTCAAGAGGCTTGGACTGACCTTTGGGTAGCAGGATGGACCTAGGAGGAAGTCTGAGATTTTAGGTCCATTAGAAGGGTTTGTTCATGCAAATTTTATAGGTGATCTTGATATAAGGCGGTCTACTATAGGTTATCTCTTCTGTATATTCAATGGGCTGGTGTATTGGAGATCAATCCTTCAACCTATTACAGTCTTGTCTACCATAAAGGCTGAATGTATAGGTATTACCAAGGCTGCAAAGGAAGCATTATGGCTAAGGAGGCTGATTGCTGAAATGGGGGTGAAGCAGAGCACGGTTGTACTCTATAGTGATAGTCAGAGTACTCTACAGCTGGCTCAGAACCAAGTCTTGTTGAAAAATATGTCCCGAAAGCCAATCATCAACCTGTTGATGGTTGAGCAACCTTGTATTGTAATTGATTTGTTAATAAATAAAATATATTTTTGATATTTTCATCATAAGTTTTCATTTTCTAATGAACTCCGTTGTTGTGATGAAGTCCTTAGGACTATTTAGGTTCGATAAAGAGAGAATTTATCGATTAGTCCTTAAAACTGTTCATGATCCAATGATAGGCTGTTAATAAGAACAACAGCTTCTATCGAGCATAGGTCACTGTAGGCCATATGGGTTGGTTGTCCTCTTAACCAAAGAGTGTGGAGATAGAGGTATGGTATACAAATGAGATAAAAGGGTACATCATCATTGAACGTGACCAACTCCAAAGCATTCTATTGTCGAGAATGTCTCTGATGAGATATAGGTATAAGTATTCCTTAGATCTGAGATCATCTCAGTGACTTATAAGCAACTCACTGTACTTTGGTACTGGACTAACTGAATTTCTAATTTAGTGATGGAAGGCTTTTGGATACAGTCAAGTACTTGCAAAGTCAGAGTGTGATCAAGATGGGATTGACCACTCCAAGAGTTGGAGAAGAATGAGTTGCTGTATTTTAATTTAGCAAAACCTTGGCCAGGGTAATCCATCAGATGGATTTGATATTTTAAAATACCATGTGGACAACTTGATCAGAGTTGATAGTTGAACTCTGAGGTATCCTATAAGCATTCTGGTCAAGGAGATAAATTATATGGAAACTATATCCGTATGGGTTCTAAGGATGTTGTTCTACATATTCGACCTATCCGATCATTGGGTACCATTGCTAGATGATCACTTCGATTGGTATAAAAATTTATTTCTATACTACCGACTTAGGTTTGGACCTATGAGGTCACACACATTAGAGTTCATGATCTGATCAAATGGTTGATCAATGATTAAGAATCGTTCTAGGATTAAACGATCAATACGATTGACATTTAACCTAGTGCAAGTATTGCAGGAGGATCGATTAGCAATTCGATTACTAATTGATTTAATTTGATTAAGCCAATGGGCTGAGATTAAGTCTAATTGAATATGATTTAATTAGATTTGGTTTGGGCTTGATTGGATCAAGTTTAACTAGTTTATTGGATAAGCCAAGTGTAAGAAAAAATGAGTCCTAGTCCAATTAGGACTTGAGTCAACCTAATTTCTAATTTGATTAAAAAATTAAATCTAATTTAATTTGATTAAATTAGATTTTTAATTAGATTAAGATCTATTTTAATTAGATTGATTTGATTTTAGTTTGATTTGGTTTGAGAAATCAAATTTGAACAAGTCATAGATTGAATCCTAGTAAGACTAAGATTCCACCTTGCGCCACCTTAGCCCCCCATGCCCACTCTCTCTTATTTTGTACGACAAAACTTTCTCTCCCAGGCCTTCACGCATGCCCAAAGCTTTCCACTCTTTCTCTCTTACATAGAATGTGGTTGTGGACTAAGTCAAAGTAGGAATTAGTTTGGATTTTAAATTCTATGAGATAGAATTTTAGGAAACCAAAACTCTTTCCTTATAGCACTGATTTTTCTCAAATTTTTTTTAAGATTTTTATGAATTTTATGGCACATATTATACACCCTTTGCTGGTGGTCCATAGTAGAAAAAGAAGGAGGGGGCACCCAAGAGTTGGGCACCACTTGTCTTGCCCTGTTTGGATTTTTCTTGACTAGGTATTTGATCTAGACAAGGATTCTTCATATCTCATTATTTAAGATAAATTTATTCTTAAAATTTTTGTAAATTATAGAGTATTGAGATACCTTTGGAGCATGTAAAAATTAGGGAGAAAGAGTGTTGGGGCATGGAGATATAATAGACACAAAACTAAGTGTCTGCATTAGAGCAAAGAGAAGAAGAAGAGGGTCTTCCTCTAGGGTTGCTGAGTTTACCTCTTTCCTTCCTCCATCTGTGAGTTTTCTGAGAATGTCTCATATCTAAAACTCTTTCTCCTATTTTTTATCTTTGTAAGAGTCCAAACCAAGAAGAAAGAGACATCTGATCGACCATCGAAGAAGGATCAGCACAGTACTAGCATACTGTGCTGATTTTCTGGACCAGAACTTCTGATCGTGATTCGTGGGCTCGTGTAGATGACTCCTAGAGGCTGGACATGTGTGCAGCTCACAACATCATCCTCAAACCCAGATCAGCAAAGTTAGAACGTCTAACTTGCAAGGTAATAGATCTAATCTATTATATTTTACATACATTAGATGTAGTATAGAATATATTGATATGATCAACATGTAGTTCTTGCTCTTCATATTTTAATTTTTGATTTAATACCATGTAATAATCATATAATAATATCTTAGATCTAGAGACTCTCTAATTTTATAAGATAAATTTTAATTTATTTTAGTCTTCCGCTGCCTGATCTTAAAAAGTTTCAAGATCTTAGCCCTGAAATCCTAGATCTGGTTTCTTCAATTGGTATCAGAGCCTAGGTTGTTTATTACATTTTTATTTATACATACTTATATTATTTTTTAGATTAGATCTAATTTATAATTGCTAGATATCAATCTTGACTTGTAGATTTTTGATCGAATTAAGGAGTTTAATTCGATTGCCAATTAGAAAAGATTCTAATTGTTGAACTCGGATTAGCTCGATTGGACTTAAATTGATTAGATTGAAATCTAATCAAATTTGATCAACTTATATTTAGACCTACTGCTAGCTAGATGTAGAACCCAATGGGTCACACACATAGCCAAGGATCCTTTTGAAAAAGGTTGATTGAAATTTTAGATTTAATCAGGGTTCCGGTAAGCATGCTAGCACTTGTGGAAATCCTTTCTCTTTTGGAGACCAATTTGGTCCCATCCCTTGCTAATTAGCTAGCCCAATTTGGTAGACATTTGGGTCAGATTATATCACCTAGAAACAGTCCAAATTGGGGCACCACATCTCATGTTAACACCAATTATGAAGAGTCCAAGTTGTGGTGGACTCTTAGTGTAAAACAAGTTCTGCGTACAAGTGTTGGTATAGGTAGAAGAAAAAATATTATTTTTCATGGGATTAAAAAATATGTGATAGCCCACATCACCCTCCATCCTCTAATACATATCTCAAAGCATGAGATATATTTTTTCTAAAATTTTTGGGGAAGAGAAAAAATTAGAAAATGAAGGATGTCTCGCACATGTGCACAGAAGCATCGCATCTCTCTGTGATTTGGAGAGTCTTTCTCCCTATCAAATGCTTTTAGATTAGAATGATTTTTGGTGATAATATTCTACATTTGATAATATATATTTGATAATTTTTTTGGAATTTGTACAGACTTATCTGGATGCCAAATGGATGCCATAATTCGGTCCTGATGCTTGCGCATGTGGTGATCAGCATTTGCGTGAAGAGGTGCGAGGATAGGATCCTTCTGTGAGAATTTTATCACTATTTTTAATTTTCTAGAATCTAGATTGAATCTTTAATCTACATGGATTTTTGAAGATTTTTTCTGATTTGAGAAAGGATGTGAAAATATCTCTTCTTTGGTTGCACGTGCGCAGACCAGGGTGCTGATCGACGTATCATGGATAAGAATCCTTCTACTTGAAGGAACTCTTATCTCTGATAATCAGATCAGATATGCTTTTTGGATAAGGCATGTCCCTCTCTTTTGGTATCTCTCTAGTGGCTATAAATAGGCTGGGGTGCTGGGTATTCGATGAATCGAAGAGGGGTTTCCAATTTCTCTCCTGTTGCTCTCCTTTCTTTCTTACAATCTATCTTAGTTTTAGGACAAGGCTTTGCGATTTAAGACAAAGCCTTATCTAGTCCTAACAAGGATTGTAAGGGTCCTAAAGAAGGAGAATTAGAATTTCAGAAGAGGTTCTAAGAGGGTGAGGTCAGGTTCTTGAAGAAACTTGACCAGTACGAGGTTAGTCGAGTTTTAGGGACTAGAACTCTTGAAGCAAGGTGAAGAAGGAGCGCTGTCTTTGGTTCAATTTTTGTGTGGATCACCATTAGAGGACGGACACTTGGATGCCTTGTGAAAATTGAGATTAGCGCTATAGGTATTCTTCTTATCCTAATTTATATTTATTATGCTTTGATTATTATAGTCAAGAGTTTCTAGGCATTAGGGCTTTCGGTGCATTGGGTATTTTGAATGAAAATTTTAAATACCTAACTCTTCTGCTGTGCCATCGAAATCCAATAATAATCTGATTGTTAAATCTGAAATTAAAATTTTTAGATCAATCACGAACTGTAGGTGGTCCTGCTGTAAGGTTTACCCCTTACAGTGCAAAGGTTGTCCTAGTTCGTGTAGATCTATCTTTAATCATAAATTTATTAGATATGATCTAGATTAAATTTATAATTTATTAGATTTAAAAGATGTTTAAATCTAAAATAAAATCTTTTTATTAATAATTCTCTTGTGAAGAACCATCATATATTTGTCTGAAAAATTTGCATAATTTAAAATTGAAATTGTTTCAATTACATGAACCTGTTTAGATTAAATCTAAAGTAGTTTCATGCTTATTTTACTTGCATTTTGATTATGAATCAAACATGCAACTTGGTTGGTAGAACCATATTGTAAAAATATTTTACAAACATAAAAATTATTTTTAAAAAGCCAAACCCCAACCCTCAGTCCAAAACTTAATTGAGAATTAAGAAGTTATTTGATTAGGTTCTAGGATTGTGAATTGAAGAACCTAAGATACAAATCATAACACATTGGGTTAATGGGTTAGTGAGAATTAGGTCTATTAATTGGGTTAGACCTAAGGTTAGATAAAAAATGGACTTAATTAGAGAATTGATTAAATCTAATCAATTGTTGTCTTAGATTAGGTCAAAGATTCTCTAGATCAATTACAATAGTTGTAGTTGATCAAGTCCATGTCTTTAACGAGAACCAAATGGACTTGATTCTTGACTAAGCGATCTAGCACGAACTGTTAGGTTGATTTAATCAAAACTAATTAAATTAGTTGGTGTCTAAGATAAACCAGACTGGTGGTTTTTAATTGGCAGCCCGCTTACCTGACCATTTCTGATAGTGTCTAAGGCAAGCTTTGGCAGATCCTCCCACCGATCGAACTTACCTGGCCTCTTGGTAAAATTATATTTTGATTAGATCACTTGACTATTCGAGCTGACCCATATCAACTAGGTAAATAATGTGACTAATTTAGGTGCTCCTAGACCAGCCCTTTTAATGGTCTCCCTTAAGCTGATTTGGTGAAGCCAGTGGAAGGATCATGATAAGCTGGTTCATCTGACCTCCTCCTCTAAATCAATTAAATCTTCTAAAATTATTAGGTCTTTAAAATAAAATAGTTATGATGATAACTAGATCATAGCCTCCCATTAAGTGGATGATAATGGGTCCATCAGTTAGATAATCATTGGAGGCCCAAAGGTCTGGTGCTTATCGGCTGATGGAATTATCATTCATAATATGATTTCTTGACTGCATCTTTCTAAATGATAGTTAGGTTAGCCAACCAAAGTTGGGCCTAATCATTCATTGGCTAGATGGGCCAAGTATGGTCATGTTAATGGTTGGACCTAATCAGACCTTTTCAGTAGAGGCCAAAGCCTATTGATTAGGGACTGGGATAAATTTTAAATTACTAAAAATTATTTAGAAAAATAATTGGTTATGAACCTACCCTTAGATATACATGGGTTGGCCAACCAAAGTTGGACTTGTGTGTAGTCTAAGTGGATTCTAGTACCCACTAAGGAATTAGG
Organism: Elaeis guineensis; assembly: GCF_000442705.2. NCBI lineage: Eukaryota > Viridiplantae > Streptophyta > Magnoliopsida > Arecales > Arecaceae > Elaeis > Elaeis guineensis. The sequence goes on from NC_026002.2 coordinate 52,051,311, forward strand.
ATAATTCTTCGAACTGGAGGTAGAGGCTATCAATTTGAATAAAATAGTGGGAAAAACCTTTTAATTAAAGTCTAAATCTTTAGGTTTAATAAATCAATTACTAATTAGGTTATGGTTTTTTTTTTGTACAGATATGGCCACTTTTCTATCGCTCCGATCATTGTTGGACAATAAAAATTTAGTGGGATCCAACTTTGATTGCTAGTACCAAAAGTTGAAGATAGTCCTGGAGCATGAATGGATCCTATATGTGATAACGGATCCTACACCTGAGGAACCAGCTACCAATGCACGTGGAACAGTCAGAGACACTTACCAGAAGTGGCTCAGTGACCGGACCACGATGCGCTGCATCATGCTGGCTGCCATGAGCAACGAGTTCAGTCACAGATTTGAGATGGCTCAGCCAAAGGACATGCTTCAAGTGTTGGAGGATGCCTTTGGCACACCCGATGACGTGGAGAGGCACAAAACTAGTTATGCCATCTTCAACACCAAAATGTGGGATGGTGCCTCTGTCACTGATCATGTATTGTACATGATCGAGCTATGGAGCATTTGAGCAAGCTCGACTTTCCCTTGCATGAGCAGCTTAGGAAAGATGCAATACTGAACTCGTTGCCCAAGTCTTATCTCCCATTCCTCACTCATTATAGAATGACAAAGCCTGAAATAAACTACCATGGGTTACTGGGGTTGCTTCAGAACTTTGAGAAGGATCACCAACTCCATAATGTAGGAACCAGATCTAGGGTTTCAGGGTTAGATCTTGAAAAAGAGGGTTAGATCTTGAAACTTTTTCAAGATCATACAGCGGAAGACTAAAATAAATCAAAATTTATTTTCTAAGATCAAAAAATCTCTAGATCTAAGATCCTATTACATGATTATTACATGGTATTAAAACAGAAATTAAAATATATAAATATAGCATGAACTACATGTTGATCATATCAACATGTTTCTATACTACATCTAATGTATGTATTAAACAATAGATCAGATCTATTACCTTGCAAGTTAGACGTTCTAACCTTGCTGATCTGGGCTTGAGGATGATGTTGCAAGCCGCACACGCGTCCGGCCTCTAGGAGTCGTCCACACGAGCCCACGAATCTCGATCAGAAGTCCTGCTTCAGGAAATCAGCACAGTATGCTAGTACTGCGCTGATCCTTCTTTGATGGTTGATCAGGTGCCTCCTTCTTCTTGATTTGAACTCTTCCAAAGATGAAAAGTAGAAGGAGGAGTTTCAGATCTGAGACACACTCAGGAAACTCAAGATGGAGGGAGGAAAGATATGAAAACAAAAACCCAAGAAGAAGACCCTCTTCTTCTTCACGTTTTTCTCTATAGACACCCAAACTTGCATCTTTTATATCTCTACGACCCAAAGGTATTTCTCTCTGATTTTTGGATGGCACAAATGACTCTCAAATATCTAATTTATCCTAAAATTTCACAAAGAAACTCATCTTATATAGAGAGATATGATAGAGTCCTTGTCTAGGTCAAACACCTAGTCAAGGCTTATCCAAACATGGCAAGTTAAGGGACGCCCAACTCTTGAGCACCTCCTTCATATTTTTGTGTATGGATCAATAGAAAAGGGTGCACAATGTATACCCTAAAATTCATAAAAATTCCAAAAAAATTTGGATAAATTCGGTGCAAAATTGAAAGAGTTTTGGATTTCTAAAACTCTATCTCATAGAATTTGAAATCCAAACTTATTCCTTTTAGATTTGATCCAAACCACCTTCCATGTAAGAAAGAAGAGAGGAGACCTTTTGTGAACGTGGGAGAGATCTGAGAGAGGGCTTTTGTCCCACAAAATAAGTGGAGATTGGCGTTGAATAAGAGAGAGGGCGTGGAGAAGGTTTATGTGGCGCAAGGTGGAATCCTAGTCCTACTAGGATTCTGTCTCATAACTTATTTTAATTTGGTTTTCCAAACCAAATCAAATCAAAATTAGATCAACCCAATTAAAATAGGTCTTAACCCAATTAAGAACCTAATTTAATCAGATTAAATTAGATTTAAATCTGATTTAATTTTCTAATCAAATTAGAAATTAGATTGACCCAAGTCCTAGTTGAACTAGGACTAGTTTTTCCTTGCACTTGGCTTATCCAATAAACCAATTGGACTTGATCCAATCAAGCCCAAAACAAATCTAATTAAATTATATTTAATTAGACTTAATCTCAGCCCATTGGCTTAATCAAATTAAGCCAATTAGCAATCGAATTGCTAATCGATCCTCCTGCAACACTTGCTCTGGGTTAAATGTCAATCGTATTGATCATTTAACCCTAGAACGATTCTTAATCGTTGATCAACCATCTGATCGGATCATGAACTCTAATGTGTGTGACCTCATAGGTCCGAACCTAAGCTGGTAGTATAGAAATAAATTTCTATACCAATCGAAGTGACCATCTAGCAATGGTACCCGACGACCGGATAGGTCGAATGTGTAGAACAACATCCTTAGAACCCATGCGGATATAGTTTTCATATAATTCATCCCTTTGACCAAAATGATCATAGGACACCCCAGAGCTCAACTGTCAACTCTGATCAGGTTGTCCATATTGTATTTCAAAATATCAAATCCATCTGATGGATTACCCTGGCCAAGGTTTTGCTAAATTGAAATACAGCGACTCATTCTTCTCCAACTCTTGGAGTGGTCAATCCTATCTCGATCACACTATGACTTCGCAAGTACTTGACTGTGCCCAGAAGCCTTCCATCCCTGAATTAGAAATTCAGTTAGTCCAGTACCAAAGCACAGTGAGTTGCTTGCAAGTCACTGAGGCGATCTCAGGTCTGAGGGACACTTATACCTATATCCAATCAGAGATATTCTCGACAGTAGAATACTCTGGAGTTGGTCACGTTCAATGATGATGTACCCTTACATCTCACCTGTATGCCATACCAGTGTCTCCACACTCCTTGGTTAAGAGGACAACCAACCCATATGGCCTACAGCGACCTATGCTCGATAGAAGCTGTCATCCTTATTAACAGCTTATCATTTGGTCGTGAACAGTTTTAAGGACTAATCGATAAATCCTCTCTTTATCGAACCTAAATAGTCCTAAGGACTTCATCATAACAATGGAGTTCATTAGAAGATGAAAGCTTATGATGAAGATGCCAAATATATTTTATTTATTAACAAATCAATTACAATACTTGGTTGCTCAACCGTCAACGGCTTAACGATTGGCTTTTTGGGACACATTTCCTAACAACTCCCACTTGTCCTAAAGCCACTCGGCACAGTATCTAATACCCATCTTCGACTTGTGGTTGTCGAACTCCTTAATTGCCAGGGCTTTAGTGAAGGGGTCGGCTAGGTTCTCTTTTCCATCGATCTTCTGAAGGTCGACGTCACCTCGATCCACGATCTCTCAGACCAGGTGAAAGCGGTGCAAGATGTGCTTCGTCCGTTGATGTGCTTTGGGTTCCTTCACCTGAGCTATGGCACCAGTACTGTCGCAGTAGAGCAGGACTGGACCATCGAGGGAGGGTGCTACTTCGAGCTCGTTGATGAATTTTCTCAGCCACACAGCTTCCTTCACGGCATCTAATGCTGCGATATACTCCGCTTCACAAACAGAGTCTGCCACAGTATGCTGCTTGGAACTCTTCCAGCAGATGGCTCCCCCATTCAGAGTAAAGATATAACCCGACACTCTCCTGCTGTCATCATGGTCAGATTGGAAGCAGGAGTATGTGAACCCCACAAGTTTCAGATCTGACTCGCCATAAACCAACCATTGGTCCTTAGTATTTCTCAAATACTTAAGGATGGCTTTAACCACTTTCCAGTGATTTTCTCCAGGATCAGATTGGTATCTACTCATTACTCCTAGTGAGTATGCCACATCTGGTCTTATACATATCATGGCGTACATGATAGATCCCACGGCTGAAGCATATGGGACTCTACTCATATGCTCTCTCTCTTCAGGAGTTGTCAGACAATCCTTCTTAGAGAGAGAAATTCTTTGGCCTAACGGTAGATAGCCCTTCTTGGAATTCTCCATGCTGAACCTCTTCAGCACAGTGTCTATGTACATGGACTGGGATAACCCAAGCATCCTTTTAGATCTATCCCTATAGATCTTCATCCCTAGGATGTAGGATGCTTCACCCAAGTCCTTCATGGAGAACTATGATGACAACCAAACTTTTATTCCCTGTAGTGCGGGGATGTCATTCCCGATTAAGAGAATGTCATCCACGTACAAGATAAGGAATACCACAACTGGACCATTTGCCCATTTATAGATGCAGTGCTCTTCTCCATTCTTAATGAAGCCATACGTTTTGATCACCTTATCAAAATGCATGTTCCAACTCCGAGAAGCTTGCTTCAATCCATAAATGGATCTCTGAAGCTTGCACACCTTGGACTCATCTGTGGATGTAAATCCCTCAGGTTGTATCATATACACCTCTTCGGTCAGCTCTCCATTCAGGAAAGCTGTCTTTACATCCATCTGCCAGATCTCATAATCTAGATGGGCAGCTATTGCAAGCATTATCCGAATAGATTTGAGCATTGCCACAGGAGAAAACATCTCGTCATAGTCAATACGATAACGTTGACGATACCCCTTGGCTACCAGATGGGCTTTATAGGTCTCCACCTTTCCATCTGCGCCCCTCTTCCTTTTGAAGATCCATTTACACCCAATGGGTTTAACCCCTTCAGGTGGGTCAACCAATGTCCATACATCGTTGACCTTCATGGACTCCATTTCGGATTTCATGGCTTCAAGCCATTTCTCAGAATCAGGTCTCTGCATAGCATCCATATAGGTGATCGGATCCTCATTATTCTCATCAAGTTCGATGGGATCACCGTCCCGGACTAAGAAACCGTAGTATCTGTCCGGCTGACGCGGTACTCTACCGGATCGCCTTAATGGTGCAGGTATATTGGGCTCCGGATGTGATCTAATCATATCCGACTCAGGTTCAGCTATTGGTGTCGGTCCTTCTACCTGTTGAACTTTATCAAGTTCAACCTTAGAGGCAACGGTTCCTTTACCAAGGAACTCCTTTTCTAAAAAGATTATCTTAAGGCTGACGAACACCTTTTGTTCATCAGCATGGTAGAAAAAATATCCTTATGTCTCTTTGGGGTACCCTATGAATGAGCATTTGTCAGACCTAGGTCCAAGTTTGTCTGTGACTAATCGTTTGACATAGGTCGGGCACCCCCAGACCCTAAGGTGTGAAAGTGCTGGCTTACGTCCCGTCCATATCTCATATGGAGTCTTAATTACAGACTTACTTGGAACCCTATTTAACAGATAACAGGTCGATTCGAGTGCATATCCCCAGAAGGATATCGGCAAGCTAGCAAAACCCATCATGGATCGGACCATGTATAACAGAGTCTGATTCCTCCTTTCAGACACACCATTATGCTGTGGTGTTCCTGGAGGAGTCCATTGGGAGAGAATCCCATTCTCTCCTAGATATGTGAGAAACTCACTAGAAAGGTATTCTCCTCCTCGATCAGATCGAAGAGTTTTAATACTCTTCCCAGTTTATTTTTCTACTTCACTTCAGAATCGTTTGAACATTTCAAATAAATCTGACTTATGTTTCATCAGATAGACATATCCATATCGGGATAGGTCATTCGTGAAAGTTATGAAGTAAAAATATCCACCTCTAGCACTGGTGCTCATGGGCCCACATACATCAGTATGTACTAGGCTCAAGAGCTCAGTAGCTCTCTCACCTTTTTCAATAAAAGGTGACTTGGTCATTTACCAAGAAGACAGGACTCACAGGTTGAAAGTGATTCACAATCACTAACTTCGAGGATTCCCTCTTGAGTCAACCTGTTTATTCTGTTCTTGTTTATATGACCTAGCCTACAGTGCCATAAGTAGATATCTGACACACTATCTAATCTAGGGTGCTTGCCAGTAGAATAGACTCTTATCAGGCTTGACCTTTTTGGTCTGGCTCTGCACTGATGTCCTAGCCTGAACTTGCACCTTCTTTACTTTTTTCTTCTTGTTCTTCTTCCCTTTCTTAAAAGGTCGAGAACCAGAAGACAAACCTCCCACTAAATTCACCGACTCCTTGTGAAGTTGGTGATCCTTCTCAAAGTTCTGAAGCAACCCCAATAACCCGTGGTAGTTCTCTTCAGGCTTTGTCATTCTATAATGAGTGAGGAATGGGAGATAAGACTTGGGCAGCGAGTTCAGTATTGCATCTTTCCCAAACTGCTCATGCAAGGAAAAGTCGAGCTTGCTCAATCGTTCCATCAGCTCGATCATGTACAATACATGATCAGTGACAGAGACTCCATCCCGTATTTTGGCGTTGAAGATGGCACAACTAGTCTTGTTCCTCTCTACATCATCGGGTGTGCCAAAGGTATCCTCCAACACTTGAAGCATGTCCTTTGGCTGAGCCGTCTCGAATCTGCGACTGAACTCGTCGCTCATGATAGCAGCCAGCATGATACAGCGCACCGTGGTCCGGTCACTGAGCCACTTCTAGTAAGTGTCTCTGACTGTTCCACGTGCATTGATAGCTGGCTCCTCAGGTGCAGGATCCATTATCACATATAGGATCCGTTCATGCTCCAGGACTATCTTCAACTTTCGGTACCAGCTACCGAAGTTGGGTCCCACCAACTTATCATTGTCCAACAATGATCGGAGCGATAGGGAAGTGGCCATATTTGCACAAAGAAGAACCATAACCTAATTAGTAATTGATTCATTAAACCTAAAGATTTGGACTTTAATCAAAAGGTTTCTCCCACTATTTTATTCGAATTGGTAGCCTCTACCTTCAATTCGAGGAATTACCCTAATTCCTTAGCGGGTACTAGAATCCACTTAGACTGCACACAAGCCCAACTTTGGTTGGCCAACCCATATACATCTAAGGGTAGGTTTATAACCAATTGTTTCTCTAAACAATTTTTAGTAATTTTAATTTTGCCCCAGAAACCTAATCAGTAGGCTTTGGCCTCCACTGTAAGGATCCAGTTAGGTCCAACCATTAACATGATCATACTTTGTGTATCTAACCAACGAATGATTAAGCCCAACTTTGGTTGGCTCACCTAACCACCATTAGAGAGATACTTCCAAGTCGTCATATGATGAGTGATAATTCCATTAGTCAACAAGCACCAGGCCTTTGGGTCTGCAATGATTATTGAGTTCATGGACTCATTATCAAACACCTTAATGGGAGGCTATGACTCAGTTATCTCCATAACTTTGTCATTTTAAGGACCTAATAATTTTAGAAGATTTAAATAATATAGAGGATGAGGTCAGATGAACCAGCTTATCATGATCCTCCCACTGGCTTCACCAAGTCAGCTTAAGGGAGACCATTAAAGGGGCTGGTCTAGGAGCACCTAAATCAGTCACACTGATTTACCTAGCTGACATGGGTCAGCTCGAATAGTCAAGTGATCCGATCAAAACATAATTTCACCAAGAGGCCAGGTAAGTTCGATCAGTGGGAGGGTCTGCCAAAGCTTGCCTTAGACACCATCAAAAATGGCCAGGTAAGCGGGCTCCCAATTAAAAACCACCGGTCTGGTTTACCTTAGACACCAACTGGTTTAATTAGTTTCGATTAGATCAACCTAACAGTTCGTGCTAGACCGCTTAGCCAAAAATCAAGTCCATTTGATTCTCGTTAAAGACATGGACTTGACCAACTACAACTATTGTAATTGATCTAGAGAATCCTTGACCTAATCTAAGACAACAATTGATTAGATTTAGTCAATTCTCTAATTAAGTCCATCTTTAATCTAACCATAGGTCTAACCCAATTAATGGACCTAATTCTCACTAACCCATTAACCCAATGTGTTATGATTTGTGTCTTAGGTTCATCAATTCACAATCCTAGAACCTAATCAAACAACTTCTTAATTCTTAATTAAGTTTTGGGCTGAGGGTTGGGTTTGGCTTTTCAAAAAAAATAATTTTCATATTTGTAAAATAATTTTACAATATGATTCTACCAATCATATTGCATGTTTGATTCATAATCAAGATGCAAGTGAAATAAACATGAAACTACTTTAGATCTAATCTAAACAGGTTCATGTAATTGAAATAATTTCAACTTTAAATAATTTTTTTGCATAAAAATTATTAACAAAGAGATTTTATTTTAGATTTAAACATCTTTTAAATCTAATAAATCATAAATTTAATCTAGATCATATCTAACAAATTTATGATTAAAGATAGATCTACACAAACTAGGACAACCTTTGCACTGTAAGGGGTAAACCTTACAGCAGGACAACCTTACAGTTTGTGATTGATCTAAAATTTTAATTTTAGATTTAATAATCAGATTATAAATTAGATCTAATCTAAAAAATAATCTAAGCATATATAAATAATCATGTAATAAAGAACCTGGCTCTTATACCAATTGTAGGAACCAAATCTAGGGTTTCAGGGTTAGATCTTGAAAAAGAGGGTTTGATCTTGAAACTTTTTCAAGATCATACAGCGGAAGACTAAAATAAATCAAAATTTATTTTCTAAGATCAAAAAATCCTTAGATCTAAGATCCTATTACATGATTATTACATGATATTAAATCAAAAATTAAAATATATAAATATAGCATGAACTACATGTTGATCATATCAACATGTTTCTATACTACATCTAATGTATGTATTAAACAATAGATCAGATCTATTACCTTGCAAGTTAGACGTTCTAACCTTGCTGATCTGGGCTTGAAGATGATGTTGCAAGCTGCACACGCGTTCGGCCTCTAGGAGTCGTCCACACGAGCCCACGAATCTCGATCAGAAGTCCTGCTTCAGAAAATCAGCACAGTATGCTAGTACTGCGCTGATCCTTCTTTGATGGTTGATCAGGTGCCTCCTTCTTCTTGATTTGAACTCTTTCAAAGATGGAAAGTAGAAGGAGGAGTTTCAGATCTGAGACACTCTCAGGAAACTCAAGATGGAGGGAGGAAAGATATGAAAACAAAAACCCAAGAAGAAGACCCTCTTCTTCTTCACGTTTTTCTCTCTAGACACCCAAACTAGCATCTTTTATATCTCCACGACCCAAAGGTATTTCTCTCTAATTTTTGGATGGCACAAAGGTCTCTCAAATCTCTAATTTCTCCTAAAATTTCACAAAGAAACTCATCTTATATAGAGAGATATGATAGAGTCCTTGTCTAGGTCAAACACCTAGTCAAGGCTTATCCAAACATGGCAAGTTAAGGGACGCCCAACTCTTGAGCACCTCCTTCATATTTTTGTGTATGGATTAATAGAAAAGGGTGCACAATGTATACCCTAAAAGTCATGAAAATTCCAAAAAAAATTTGGATAAATTCGGTGCAAAATTGAAAGAGTTTTGGATTTCTAAAACTCTATCTCATAGAATTCGAAATCCAAACTTATTCCTTTTAGATTTGATCCAAACCACCTTCCATGTAAGAAAGAAGAGAGGAGACCTTTTGTGAACGTGGGAGAGATCTGGGAGAGGACTTTTGTCGCACAAAATAAGTGGAGATTGGCGTTGAATAAGAGAGAGGGCGTGGAGAAGGTTTATGTGGCGCAAGGTGGAATCCTAGTCCTACTAGGATTCTGTCTCATAACTTGTTTTAATTTGGTTTTCCAAACTAAATCAAATCAAAATTATATCAACCCAATTAAAATAGATCTTAACCCAATTAAAAATCTAATTTAATCAGATTAAATTAGATTTAAATCTGATTTAATTTTCTAATCAAATTAGAAATTAGATTGACCCAAGTCCTAGTTGAACTAGGACTAGTTTTTCCTTGCACTTGGCTTATCCAATAAACCAATTGGACTTGATCCAATCAAGCTCAAAATAAATTTAATTAAATTATATTTAATTAGACTTAATCTCAGCCCATTGGCTTAATCAAATTAAGCCAATTAGCAATCGAATTGCTAATCGATCCTCCTGCAACACTTGCACTGGGTTAAATGTCAATCGTATTGATCATTTAACCCTAGAACGATTCTTAATCATTGATCAACCATCTGATCGGATCATGAACTCTAATGTGTGTGACCTCATAGGTCCGAACCTAAGCTGGTAGTATAGAAACAAATTCCTATACCAATCGAAGTGACCATCTAGCAATGGTACCCGATGATCGGATAGGTCGAATGTGTAGAACAACATCCTTAGAACCCATGCGGATATAGTTTTCATATAATTCATCCCCTTGACCAAAATGATCATAGGACACCCCAGAGCTCAACTGTCAACTCTGATCAGGTTGTCCACATTGTATTTCAAAATATCAAATCCATCTGATGGATTATCCTGGCCAAGGTTTTGCTAAATTGAAATACAGCGACTCATTCTTCTCCAACTCTTGGAGTGGTCAATCCCATCTCGATCACACTCTGACTTCGCAAGTACTTGACTGTGCCCAGAAGCCTTCCGTCCCTGAATTAGAAATTCAGTTAGTCCAGTACCAAAGCACAGTGAGTTGCTTGCAAGTCACTGAGGCGATCTCAGGTCTAAGGGACACTTATACCTATATCCCATCAGAGATATTCTCGACAGTAGAATACTCTAGAGTTGGTCATGTTCAATGATGATGTACCCTTACATCTCACCTGTATGCCATACCAGTGTCTCCACACTCCTTGGTTAAGAGGACAACCAACCCATATGGCCTACAGCGACCTATGCTCAATAGAAGCTGTCGTCCTTATTAACAGCTTATCATTTGGTCGTGAACAGTTTTAAGGACTAATCGATAAATCCTCTCTTTATCGAACCTAAATAGTCCTAAGGACTTCATCATAACAATGGAGTTCATTAGAAGATGAAAGCTTATGATGAAGATGCCAAATATATTTTATTTATTAACAAATCAATTACAATACTTGGTTGCTCAACCGTCAACAGCTTAACGATTAGCTTTTTGGGACACATTTCCCAACAACAAGGAGTCAGTGAACTTAGTGGGAGGTTCATCTTCTGGTTCTCGATCCTTTGAGAAAGAGAAAAAGAACAAGAAGAAGAAAGTGAAGAAGATGCAAGTTCAGGCTGGGACATCAGTGCAAGACCAAACCAGAAAGATTAGGCCCGATAAGAGTCAAGCTGAATGCTTCTTTTGCAAGAAGCAGGGGCACTGAAAGAGGAACTGTCCTCAGTACATTGCCTCTCTGAACCCGAATAGGTAGAGAAAGAAGCAAGCTGTTGCTGGATAAGGTATTTATATGATAACTCCTTGCAATTTCTCTATTTGTGATATAACTGACTGGGTATTGGATACCGGTAGCCCTTACCATATTTGTAATTCGTTGCAGGGGTTGCAGATCAGTAGGAGATTCGAGCAAGGCGAGAGGTTCCTGAACGTTGGAGATGGAAGATCAGTTTCAGTTCTAGTATTAAGAATCTTGAAACTTGTATTTGAGTCCCATACTGTTGTTCTTAATGATTGTCATTTCTGTCCCAGTTTCTTTTTAAATATTATTTTTGTAGACCTCCGGCCAAAAATGATTATGAAATTTTAATAAAGAAATAAATTTGTAATATCATTATGAATGGTATTACTATTTTTTGTGGACATTTGAACAATGGTGTGTACATGTTATCACAACCTGTTAACATAGTCTATTCTACTGGCAAGCATTAGATAGTGTATTAGATATCTACTTATGGCACTATAGGCTAGGTCATATAAATAAGAACAGAATAAACAGGTTGACTCAAGAGAAAATCCTCGAAGTCAGTGATTGTGAATCACTTCCAACCTGTGAGTCCTGTCTTCTTGATAAAATAATCAAGTCATCTTTTACTGAAAAAGGTGAGAGAGCTACTGAGCTCTTGGGCCTAGTACATACTGATGTATGTGGGCCCATGAGCACAAGTGCTAGAGGTAGATATTTCTACTTCATCACTTTCATGGATGATCTATCCAGATATGAATATGTCTATTTGATGAAATATAAGTCAGATTCATTTGAAATGTTCAAATAATTTCGAAGTGAAGTAAAAAAATAAACTGAGAAGAGTATTAAAACTCTTCGATCTGATCGAGGAGGAAAATACTTATCTGGTGAGTTTTTCACATATCTAGGAGAGAATCGGATTCTCTCCTAATAGACTCCTCCAGGAATACCACAGCATAATAGGGTGTCTGAAAGGAGAAATCAGACTCTGTTAGACATGGTCCGATCCATGATGGATTTTGCCAGCTTGCCGATATCCTTCTGGGGATGTGCACTCAAATCGGTCTGTTATCCATTAAATAGGGTTTCAAGTAAGTCTGTAATTAAGACTCCATATGAGATATGAACAGGGCGTAAGCTAGCACTTTCACACCTTAGGGTCTGGAGGTGCTCGGTCTATGTAAAACAGTTAGTTACAGATAAACTTGGACCTAGATCTGACAAATACACATTCATAGGGTACCCCAAAGAGACCAAAAGATATTTTTTCTACCATGCTGATGAACAAAAGGTGTTCGTCAGCCTTAAGACAACCTTTTTAGAAAAAGAGTTCCTTGGTGAAGGAACCGTTGTCTCTAAGGTTGAACTTGATGAAGTTCATTAGGTAGAAGGACCGACAGCAATAGCTGAATCTGAGTCAGATTTGATTAGATCAGATCTGGAGCCCAATGTACCTGCACCATTAAGGCAATCTGGTGGAATACCGCGTCAGCCAGATAGATACTTTGATTTCTTGGTCCGAAATGGTGATCCCATCGAACTCGATGAGAACAATGAGGATCTGATCACCTATATGAATGCAATGCAGAGATCTAATTTTGAAAAATGGCTTGAAGCCATGAAATCCAAAATGGAGTCCATGAAGGTCAACGATGTATGGACATTGGTTGACCCATCTGAAGGGGTTAAACCCATTGGGTGTAAATGGGTCTTCAAAAGGAAGAGGGGCACAGATGGAAAGGTGGAGACCTATAAAGTCCGTATGGTTGTCAAGGGGTATCATCAACATTATGGTATTGACTATAACGAGATGTTCTCCCCTGTGACAATACTCAAATTCATTCGAATAATGCTTGCAATAGCTGTCTATCTGGATTATGAGATCTGGCAGATGGATGTAAAGACAGCTTTTCTGAATGGAGAGCTGACCGAAGAGGTGTATATGATACAACCTGAGGGGTTTACATCCACGGATGAGTCCAAAGTGTGCAAGCTTCAGAGATCCATTTATGGATTGAAGCAAGCTTCTTGGAGTTGAAACATGTATTTTGATAAAGTGATCAAAATATATGACTTCGTTAAGAATGGAGAAGAAATCTGTATCTATTAATGGGCAAATGGTCCAGTTGTAGTATTTCTTGTCTTGTACGTGGATGACATTCTCTTAATCGGGAATGACATTCCCGCACTACAAGGAATAAAAGTTTGGTTGTCATCGCAGTTCTCCATGAAGGACTTGGGTGAAGCATCCTACATCCTAGGGATAAAGATCTATAGGGATAGATCTAAAAGGATGCTTGGGTTATCCCAATCCACGTCCATAGACACTGTGCTGAAGAGGTTCAGCATGGAGAATTTCAAGAAGGGCTATCTACCGATAGGCCATAAAATTTTTCTCTCTAAGAAGGATTATCCGATAACTCATAAAGAGAAAGAGCGTATGAGTAGAGTCCCATATGCTTCGATCGTGGGATCTATCATGTACGTCATGACATGTACAAGGCCAGATGTAGCATACTCACTAGGAATAGTGAGTAGATACCAATCTGATCCTGGAGAAAATCACTGAAAAGTGGTTAAAGCCATTCTTAAGTATTTGAGAAATACTAAGGACCAATGGTTGGTTTATGGCAAGTCAAATCTAAAACTTGTGGGGTTCACAGACTCTAGCTTTCAATCTGATCATGATGACAGCAGAAGTGTATCGGGTTATATCTTTACTCTGAATGGTGGAGCTATCTGCTGCAAGAGTTCTAAGTAGCATACTGTAGCAGACTCTGTTTGTGAGGCAGAGTACATCACAGCATCGAATGCCGTGAAGAAAGCTGTGTGGCTGAAAAAATTCATCACTGAGCTCGGAGTAGCACCCTCCCTCGATGGTCTGATCCTGCTCTACTGTGACAGCACTGGTGCCATAGCTCAGGCGAAGGAACCCAAAGCACAGCAACAGATGAAGCACATTTTGTGCCACTTCCACCTGGTCCAGGAGATCGTGGATCGAGGTGATGTCGACTTTCAGAACATCGATGGAAAGGAGAACCTGATCGACCCCTTCACTAAAGTCTTAGCGATAAAGAAGTTCGACAACCACAAGTCAAAGATGGGTATTAGATACTGTGCCGAGTGGCTTTAGGATAAGTGGGAGTTGTTGAAAAATATATTCCAAAAGTCAATCGTCAACCTATTGATGGTTGAGCAATCTTGTATTGTAATTGATTTGTTAATAAATAAAATATATTTTTGATATTTTTATCACAAGTTTTTATCTTCTAATGAACTCCGTTGTTGTGATGAAGTCCTTAAGACTATTTAGGTTTGATAAAGAGAGGATTTATCGATTAGTCCTTAAAATTATTCATGACTAAATGATAGGCTGTTAATAAGGATGACAGCTTTTATCGAGTATAAATCACTGTAGGCCATATGGGTTGGTTGTCCTCTTAACCAAGGAGTGTGGAGATACTGGTATGGCATACAAGTGAGATGTAAGAGTACATCATCATTGAACATGATCAACTCCAAAGTATTCTACTGTCGAGAATGTCTCTGATGGGATATAAGTATAAGTGTTTCTTAGACCTGAGATCGCCTCAGTAACTTGCAAGTAACTTACTATGCTTTGATACTGGACTAACTGAATTTTTAATTCAATGACAGAAGGCTTTTGGGCACAGTCAAGTACTTGTGAAGTCGGAGTGTGATCAAGATGGGATTGACCACTCTAAGTGTTGGAGAAGAATGAGTCGCTGTATTTCAATTTAGCAAAATCTTAGCCAGGATAATCCATCAGATGGATTTGATATTTTAAAATACAATGTGGACAACTTGATCAGAGTTGACAGTGGAACTCTGAGGTATCCTATGAGCATTCTGGTCAAGGGGATGAATTATATGGAAACTATATCCGTATGGGTTCTAAGGATGTTGTTCTACACATTCGACCTATCCAGCCATCGGATATCATTGCTAGATGGTCACTTCGATTGGTACAAAAATTTATTCTTATGCTATCGACTTAGGTTCGACCTATGAGGTCACACACATTAGAGTTCATGATCCGATCGGATGGTTGATCAATGATTAAGAATCATTCTGGAGTTAAACGATCAGTACGATTAACATTTAACCTAGTGCAAGTGTTGCAGGAGGATCGATTAGCAATTTAATTACTAATTGGCTTAATTTGATTAATCCAATGGGCTGAGATTAAGTCTAATTGAATATGATTTAATTAAATTTAGTTTGGGCTTGATTGGATCAGGTCCAATTGATTTATTGGATAAGCCAAGTGCAAGAAAAAACTAGTCCTAGTCCAATTAGGACTTGGGTCAACCTAATTTCTAATTTGATTAAAAAGTTAAATTAAATTTAAATCTAATTTAATCTGATTAAATTATATTTTTAATTGAATTAAGACCTATTTTAATTGGGTTGATTTGGTTTTAGTTTGATTTGATTTGAGAAACCAAATTTGAACAAGTCATTGATTGAATCTTAGTAAGACTAAGATTCCACCTTGCGCCACCTTAGCCCCCCATGCCCACTCTCTCTTATTTTGTCCGACAAAACCTTCTCTCCCAGACCTTCATGCATGCCCAAAGCTTTCCACTCTTTCTCTCTTACATGAAATGTGGTTGTGGACCAAGTCAAAGTATGAATTAGTTTGGATTTCAAATTCTATGAAATAGAATTTTAAGAAATCAAAACTCTTTCCTTATAGCACTGATTTTTCTTAAATTTTTTTTGAAATTTTTGTGACTTTTATGGCACATATTGTGCACCCTTTGCTAGTGGTGCATGGTAGAAAAAGGAGGGGGCACCCAAGAGTTGGGCACCACTTGTCTTGCCCTGTTTAGATTTTTCTTGACTAGGTATTTGATCTAGACAAGGATTCTTTATATCTCATTATTTAAGATGAATTTCTTCTTACAATTTTTGTGGATTATAGAGTATTGAGAGACCTTTAGGGCATGTGAAAATCAGGGACAAAGGGTGTTGGGCATGGAGATATAATAGACACAAAACTAAGTGTCTGGGTTAGAGCAAAGAGAAGAAGAAGAAGGTCTTCTTCTAAGGTTGCTGAGTTCACCTCTTTCCTTCCTACATCTGTGAGTTTTCTGAGAGTGTCTCATATCTAAAACTTCTTCTCCTACTTTTCATCTTTGAAAAAATCTAAATCAAGAAGAAGGAGGCATCTGATCGACAATCAAAGAAAGATCAGCACAGTACTAGCATACTGTGCTGATTTTCTGGACCAGGACTTCTGATCGTGATTCGTGGGCTCGTGTGGATGACTCCTAGAGGCTGAATGCATGTGCAGCTCACAACATCATCCTCAAGCCTGGATCAGAAAAGTTAGAACGTCTAACTTGCAAGGTAATAGATCTGATCTATTATATTTTATATACATTAGATGTAGTATAGAAATATGTTGATATGATCAACATATAGTTCTTGCTCTTCATATTTTAATTTTTGATTTAATACCATATAATAATTATGTAATAGGATCTTAGATCTAGGGATTCTCTGATTTTATAAGATAAATTTTGATTTATTTTAGTCTTCTGCTGTCTGATCTTGAAAAAGTTTCAAGATCTAACTCTGAAACCCTAGATCTGGTTCCTTCAAGTCTATCATGCTCGAATAAAGCATATAAATGTGAGGTATTACAGGATCAGAGAGCTGGTGGAGGAAGGTGAAGTAGAGCTTATGAAAGTCCATGCAAAGGAGAACCAGTCGAATGCACTCACGAAGGTACTTTCTTGAGACAGTTTTATTATGTGTGTAACTCGGATGGTTTTGAAGGATAAAGCTGAGTTTACAAGGACTTGGGAGTACCAAGGTAGAGATTGTGAGCTCAGATGTGGTGCTCCCGAGCCTTGAAAATACAGAAGAGGCAAGGAGTTAAGGGAGCAAGCCAGCCGAAGTATCAACCAAAGAACCAGTAGAGAAATCAAGGGATCCGAGGTACTACAGATACCTCGGATCAGGGAGATATCAGGGGTTCTTCACATCGGAATATCTTGGACTGATGTGGTATCGAGGGTAGCTCAAGTTAGTGAGCTATCTTGGTGGCTACCGACCCAAACATCGAGGTGAATTAGATAGAGCTGAGGTATTTGCTTCGAATCTGTGGTGCGGCTCATTTGGCTTGAGCATCCTCAATTACCTCAGCTGGGCAATTTTCTAGGTCGGATAGAAGCAGTATAAGTCTACTGGTTGGGCTTATGGTTGGATCTAATTTTAGGTGACTTAGGACCTTAATTAAAAAAATCTTAAGGGGCTAATCCATGATTTGGACTAGGTTTAAGTCTGAAAAGTGAGTGCATAGCGAGATATAGATGTACATAAGCTCAGTGAGTGCATAATGGGTTAGATATTGAGAGTTTTGTTGAGCTTGGACTTGACCCTTTTATGTACATATATATACATGTAATTAGGATAAGGATTATAATACTCTGATATTGTATGCTGAATACAGATATGAAATAAAGATCTTTCTCCCAAAAACTCTACCGTTGCCTCATCTTCTCTCCCTTCTTCTCAAATCTAGGGCATTCTTGATTTCTCTCATTCTTGAATATATCTGTGTGCTTTCGCATCTAGGTGATCTTTTCTTTTGTTGCTAGCTAATCACCAGGTTTCCATGCATGGTCTACAATTGCGCCAATAGATAGTAATCACAAGCTAGCCTCATTTATATAACATAATCCATGAAGCATCAAGAATCATCTATATAATATTAGTAAAATCATAAATGGGTATTAGGGGTGAAATCCTGAGCTGATATATAAGAACATAGAATAATCTCCTGGCATGCTACATGTCAAGTTTGAAAGTCTCCATGATGTTATTTTTTTATTTCTCAAGCCCTCGCAATCCATTGTCACCTTTCTCTCCATCATGATCGGCTTTAGCTTTCCCCTTCCAACTCCATCAGGTGCTTTCCTTCCTTTAATTTTGTTTTTTTTCATCTTTCCTTAGTTTTCATTGATTTTTCTTATATTTTCTTCGTTCCATCCCCCTCCAATCTCTCTCAGGCTTTCCTTCCCTTAATTAATTTTCCATCTTTCCTTCATTTTCATTCATTGTTCTTATGTTTTCTCCATCTTTCTTCATTTTCCCATCCTCAGGAGTCCCAATCGGGTGGGAGGCTTGGAGTGGCTGAAAGGGAAGCTTAGATGAAGACTTGGAGCAGCTGAAGGGGAAGCTTAAATGATGGCTGGGGTGCTATCCTTTTTTTTTTTTTGTTCATCTTTCCTTCATTTTCATTGATTGTTCTTATGTTTTCTCAGGATAAGTCAAAACTCTCCAAGTCCAAATAGTAAATATTTGTGGTTCAACAGCTTCGGTAGGTACTCTAGTTGGATATGTATTTTTTTTTTTGTTTCCATGTGAATGAGATTGGATAACTCAATCTTTATTTTCAGAATTGTCATCTAATTTTTTTTAAATTGTAAAAGTGTCATGCAAAAAGCTGATGACCATTCACTCTACTTACCATTTGATTTTTATTTTAAGTTAATTATACTCATTTATTAATAGAGTATTGCCAATATGAAAGAAGCTGATTATCATTCGCCAAAGATAGATAAAATATAATAAATTAGTAGCAAACATAGCTCAGAGGTATCTATGATATCATTACTTTATGCCACACTCATAATTTAATATTTTTTTAAGAAAGCCGGCTAACTCTCAGTTATTTTAGAGAATGGTGATAAAGCAGAACAAACCTCACCTCAAGTGAACACGCCACCTATTCTTGAATCATTTAAAATGATAAGTGAAATTTAATTTTATGAATTTAAAAATTTTAATAGAATGGTTTGATGTTATCATAGTGGTGAATCATCAGGACTTGTTGATTGGATCTTATGAAATCAGTACTTACAGGGTAAAGAAGTTATTTTATTGAATGTCCCATAGAAAAAAGTAGGCAAAGGAACATTCATTTCTGATAATAAAGGTAAGATGTTAATGGGTAAGAGTTTAGAAGATGTGTTTTGTGAGGTTTCTGTTTCTTATACAACTGAGCCTGATGCTCCATTGCTTGTAAAGGACAAAAGTCGAACTTTAATGAAACATACTATGGACACTCATATTGTTTGGTAGAAAGATTATATATGTATCTATACACATATATTTTTAATAGTAGCTTAAGCTCTAAAATTATATATATATATATATATATATATATATATATATATAATTTATATATTTTTTTTTTGCAGATTTAGGTTGGAGATATGATGGATGGTGCCAAAAAAAGATAGGAATTGTCTTGCTGATGGCTTCATAGGTTAATGAACTCTTAAATTTTGCAAAGTTAACTCTTTGGTCTCATCGATTCAAGTTTACTTTATTCTCTTTTTGGTGTAACAAAAGTGAGCTTAAAACTTATGTATAAAGTACAGGAGATCAGCTGGAACTTATTATTTTATATTTTAAGTTCTAGTGTTTACTTTCTTTTATATTCATAAATCTGATATTGGTATATGGCTTTGTTGTTTGGATTTTGATAAAACTAAAAAGGTTGTTGGGATATTTTTTTTGAGACTACCACTATATATATTCAATTCTCTTTAATACAATGGTGAAGATGATCTTATTTGCAGTTGTTTCATTTCTTTGAAGCTACTAATCTTCATATATTATTCAGTGGTATAGGATACTTAAATAAGTTACCAATGCACCATTTCTATTTTATTTATTATTATAGGTAATTTATTTTTTTAAATTGGACAGGACAGTAATGTCTAAAAGTTGATTATATACCCACATTTTATTATTAATAGTAGAGGTCTATTTATATCCATGCTTTGGTAACTCCTATGAATTCTGATTCATATATATTTAGTTGCCCACATTTAATAAAGTAGGGTGTATACTAGATCTATATCCATGTCTACACTCGTACCTACATTAGATGTTACGTGGATAAAGTAGAAGATACACGTACAAAAAAAAATAATATGGGTATAAGCTACATCCACACCGGACATACCTATGTTTAACCAAACATATGTACCAACGTAAGTGTAGGTGTATCTCCATATTTTTTAGATATTTACTCATGTATCTTTCATAAGAATATATCTCAGTTTTCTTATAGTGTCTATTCCTTCTCCTTCCAATCTCCCTTAGGTGCTTTTCTTTACTTAATTTTTTTTTCCATCTTTCTTTCGTTTTCGTTCATTTTTCCCATGTTTTCTCTATTTTTCTCTATTTTCCCATCCTAAGGAGTCCCAATCGGTTGAGAGGCTTGGAGACGCTGAAAGGAAAGCTTCGATGAAAGCTTAGGATGGCCGAAAGGAAAGCTTAATTAGATGATGGCTGTGGTGCTTTCCTTTCATTATTTTTTTTTTCTATCTTTCCTCCATTTTCATTGATTGCTTCTATATTTTCTCTGTTCCTTCTCCCTCCAATCTCCCTCAGGTGTTTTGCAATGTTTGAATGCACTTGAAATAGCTTTTTTCACCACCTTGGCGCGGAGAGAAACGACGCTTTTTAAAAACGTCGGCAGGTCAGTGTTGCCCAGCTATGCAACCCAAGAGGGGGGGGTGAATTGGGTTTCTAAAAATTTTAAGCCCAACAGATAACTTATGAAGAACAAAACAATGGCTTAAAACAATATTAATTACCTAAAGCAGTATTGCAAGGATATAATAAAGAAATAAGATAAAGCGGTAAAGCACACCACAAACACAAGGATTTATAGTGGTTCGGTGCTAACCTTGCACCCACATCCACTCCCCAAGATCCCACTTGGGAATTTCAATCCACTATCCTTTGTATTCAACCCGAATACAAAACGTCGGAAACTCCGACACTAGCTATCCCAAGCTAGATCACTTATTTCCCGGGTACAAGCAAACCCAAAACACTCCGATTTCAGGTTCGGATCAACCTTTCCTTGTTTTGGAAATCCTCCAAAAACAAGAGCAAAAACTCACAAAGAGTAAGAATATTTAGAGCACAGATTAATACAATAACAGCTCCTTTTATGAGCAAATATAACAATAAAAGCTTTACTCAAATGAAGAACCCCTTTTTCAGATTTTCTCAAGATGAATGAACGGTTGAACGAATGCTTGAGAAGAGGTTGATCGTTGATTGAAGATCTCTTGAAAGCTTTGAACGATCTCTAGATCAAGGTTGAAACGATAGGCGTAAAGAATTCTCTCCTTGAAAGATCTAGCTTTTCTCTTTCACAATCTCTCTGGTATATTGTGGATCCTCTCTCTTTTTCTCTATGGATATTTCGTTGATCTCAGGCTTATTCTTGCAAATTACGGATCCTCTCTTCTATTCTTCTCTCTTTCTCGTCTTTTTCTTCTTCTTCTCTTCTTTTTGATTTCACGTTTGATCCGCTATTTAATCTACAATTTCTTTCATCAAATTAAGCATTTTGTAGCATTAGAAGCAAGAGAAAACAATTTAGGCAGATAAAGAGCCGTTAGAGGATTTTTAGGAAGCATAAATGGCAATTAAAACGGGCAAAAAAATAGCCGTTGCTGACATTTCCCGTCGCAGGGGTCGACTCATGAGTCGACTCATGCTTCAGGGGTCGACTCATGAGTCGACCTCTGTTGCAAAAACCAGAGAATGCTTTTCTGGAATTTCTTGGCTCAAATTAGCAGGGGTCGACTCATGAGTCGACTCATGCCTTGTGGGTCGACTCATGAGTCGACTCACTGGTCGTGCCAAGCCAGAAAACTAGCGTGCCAAGGAGAATTTTTGCGTGCCAATCAGCTCACAGTGCCATGAGTTGACTCATGAGTCGACTCATGCACTTCAAACCTTCATAACTTCAAAAATATAAGTCCAAACACAATGAAATTTTCACCAATAGATTTCAAATCATTTGTTCTACCAAATGATACTATCAAATCAAGATTTGAGTGAAATTACGATTTTGCCCTTGAAGATCATAAGGACTTTTTTATTTTAAAATTATTTGAATCCCTTCAATCTGATTTGTAATCATCAAAATCAATCTAGGAGCAACAGTCAGTGCAACCTACCGACGCTTTCAAAAAATGTCGGCAAAAAATGATCACTAACTCCCTCTTTTACTGTAATGCGTGCCAACTCTCTTGCGATGTATTTGCTCAGAATTAGTGATTTCTTTATTCATGAAAAAACATTGGAGGGTAAAACTATGCTGGGAGATTCTTTGCTCTCCAAAAACGTGCATGAGGTTTATGCATATGGTTTAACTCTAATTATCACAAAAGATGATCGTGTTGTAAATATTTTTAATATATATATATATATATATATATATATATATATATATATATATATATATATATATATATATATATATATGTATATATGTATGTGTGTGTATATATATATATATATATGTATATATACAAAAAATGATCGTGCTGTAAATATTTATAATATATATATATTAAAAGAAGAGCGAGCTTGACTAGCTTAAAGAGGATTATACATGACCAAATTTCCTTGTAGCTGATGGGAAGGAATGACTTGATTGCCGTTTCTTGCTTAGCAAAGCATAAAAAGACCATGAAATTCTTATCAAAGGCTCAAGTTCTCTCTTGCAAGTCTATTTGAATATGTTCTGCCCCATCTCATAGTGATACAACACCATGTGGAAGTTCCACTCACTGTGTTAGATCCAATAACAATATACACCATCAAAACTATGCTGGCATAAAGAATCAAGAATACAAGTACTTGTCCACTCGGTAAGCTCCCTTGGTATCTGACCCAGATACTGTTTTCTGACGTCCGTTGAACATCCATCAGAAATTGATACGACACTCTCTGTATGGTACACTGACAATCAAAATCAAGCTCTGCCACAGTGTTGTTATATCTGCCCCAGACCAAGTTCATCTTCGATGTCATCTCCGTCTTCAAAAAGCTTTAGAAATCGAGCCTGTTCTTGTTCCCTCTTCCTCTTCTGCCAGTATCTGTATGCACCAACAGTTCCAGCAGCAGCTATAACAGAAACCAATGCACTGATAACTATCACTAGAACCACATGCATTTTGTTGTCAACAGATACACTCTTTGAGCCAGAAGTTATACCAGCATCTACAAGAGGAACAATGGTCAACAACATAGTCAGGGCAAAAACATCAAAGCAGATACAAAGCCATTGTGTGTGTGCACGCGCGCACGCACCCATGAGAGAGAGAGAGAGAGAAAGAGAGAGAGAGAGAGATTTGCACCAGCAGCAGCTCTACACTCCTCGCATATGAATGTGGCATTGAACTCCTCCTCCTTAAAATGTATAGATTTGCCATCAACAAAATCATCAAGACACAGTTCCCACTCATCAAAAACATCATCAGATTTTATACTGTCCATCTCATACAAACCACAGCGCTTGCACTTATTATCTGTAAGCTCTGTCAGAGGCTGCAAGTAGAATAGTATATCATAGTGAATTGCCTGAATGCAAACATTTCTTGGCAGCTAGGTCTCTGTATTTAAAGCCAAGACATTGATAGATGGCAGTATCCTCTGTCAGTAAGTAGAGGTCTCAGGCAAAAACAGATATAAGAATGTCCTTGATTGCTACTAGGACTTGTGGATAGGAGAGAATTATGAATTTGTTGAAGTGCCTTAATATCTGCAATAGGTGGTAATTTTTTGCTTAAGAGAGTGCTTGCTGGCGAACTTTCACATTCACCAGTATGGTAGTATTGATGAAAGACAATAGTTCAAAGCTAAAACAAGTCAAAAGTTCAAATTTTGTGCTGTCAGTCTGCACCAGAATCTAATGATCATCTATTCTTATCTTGCAATTTTATGACCCAAGTTTGGCAACATTTCCTGCTTGTTGAAATATTAGCAAGCCTGCACCAACCAAACTCATGTCCCTCTGGTCGACTTGGACACATGACTTGCAACTTTCTATTCAGCAAGAATGGGACAATCTAGCTATGGCACGCATCTGGCGTATCAAAAGAGAGTAATAACAGAAATTTTGACAAGACCACCCAGGATGCCATGACAACTACTGATTGAGTCAGAGGTAACTAGCTCCACTGAACTTCCCAACTGACAGGCAAAATCACAAATAAGATATCTACTATCTGTTCCACATTGTCCTCCCCAGAATTTCAATGTAAACCTTGTATATCCTTTCATCATTTCAATGAAATGTAGGCAGGCATTTTAGCCCTCCTATTTCTCCAAAAAAAAAAAGAAAAAAAAAAAGCTGCTGTCAATGCTGAAGATTAGTCAGAGATAGCAAAGAGAATGTGAAGAAGCATGTCTTGATCTTCACCAGATGTTATCCTTTTCCAAAGAGCATCTTTCATATAATGATGGAACTAATTAAAAGATAAAGTATTTCAAAGTTATTTCCTTTTTAAAAGATTATCCACACATACATTTGGAACTGAAATCATAAATCTATGATCCCAGTCAGATGTTAAGCAAAACATTGAAGCATGCCCAGCCTTCATCAGATTACAATATCCATATGCAATTTAGAACAGAAGTGATATATTGGTGATTTGCCAATATTTTTCTTTAAGCCAGTGCTAACATCATGATGCTGCATTATAATATCGACAATAATAACTCTACTTTCTAAACTATAGACACCCAAAATTCCAGTTCCATGCTCAGCCATGAAATTGGGTTCAGACCTAATTGCTTAAAATAAGTGTCCTTAGATGACAGAGAGGACATTATGGATGTTTTATGCTTGTAAGAATAGAAAATTTTCTGAAAGTTTAAGATCTCCATTGTTACCAGAGGGCTGTCCAGATTTGTTTACCATTGTTAAAACCTCTAAACAATAAGTCATTTTGTCTTGTGGTTATTAATTAAAAGCATACTAAGATAAACATAGATGGATTTCTAATTATTCTTCATGCCAGTAACAAAAACATAAAAAGCATCAATTGTTCATGAAAATGTTACACTAAATTGACAAAATTAGCTACAAAATAAAGTAAACTTTTGAAACTGAACAAAGTGTTATATAAAACTAAGACATACCCAGAGTTTACTCTTAAATAATGAATTAAAGGAGAAATTCATTTTTCAATCAAAGTTGGAGGAAAGTGGGAAAAATTTCTTTGCTGCCATAACAAGTGCTCAAATGAACATTTTTATAGGCCCCATCTCATCTCTATAAGAATTCTAGCCTCTTAAATAGGATCATGACAATGATTGTGGCTACTGAATCAACATACAATAACCTATTGCAACTTATAGTAGGAAAAACAAATACAAGGTTCTTTCTTCCCCACAGAAGTACAACAGCCAGATGGGCATGTTGACTCTGCTGAAGCTAATATCTTTGAAAATTCTTTGTTTGAACAATATTTAGCTTTAGATGAAATGAAAGATGAATGCAGAAATGGGAAGGAAAGAATTCAGTCATTAACATCTTAAAAAGGACAAACCTCATGAACTTTAGATTTTTTTGAAAAAAATTTTATGATTAATGGCGGGAACCAAGTCCCATTGGCAAACTTCTAGAGAAATTCTTGAGTCTGAGTTTAATGTTATCATAGCAGTAGAACACTAGCTCACTATAAGATGAGGACATGAGTAGATTCAGAAAACAACAACCTTATACACATCACCAAATCATTGCTCCTTTAGTTATAAGCACTCAAAAGAAGGTGTATTCTGGTTATAACTCAGATCAAGCCTCCAACAGTCTTAAGCATAGGAGCACCAAGGGGACCAATATATTAGTAATTTTTTCTTTGATTGCTGCAAATTTAAATTGACCAAATATGAAGTAATTCTTGCTTGCAAATTTAGTAAAAACTTCCCTCGAAACCAAACCAGGTATATACCCAGTGACATGGTAGGATAATATTTCCTAAGGTGAGCACAATTATTAACACTAGCAATGAATAGATGGGAGAATGATTGTTGCTTATGTATTTTGTGCTAATATGATTTATCTAAGTTTGTTCGCTCTACACCAAGAGAAACTAGTGTGGACAACAAATAAGAACATAACATAAATAACCATGCAACATAATAGATTTTGAGTCATCTATGTGATGAAAGAATTATAGACCTGCCAAGACTCTTTGCCCCTGAAAGTGTAGAAAAAGTGTTTCTCCTTCACATCTGGCAATATTATCTTTTTCTCCCCTCTACAGTAAAAATAAATGGTTGGCTTGCCAGCTAGAAATTCATGAGTATTAGAAATTTGGATTGACCCAAGTGTAACTGCCTTTGATGAAAAACCTCCTGCAGAAATAGAAGTTCTGTGACAACTTTAAGCAAAAAGATATGCCCCAATCTGAAAACTCTAAAACCTTCACCCATGATCATAGAAGCCAATACTATTAAAGTTGACAACTTGAGAGCATTTTATGGAAAGATATCAAACCACACGAACCATGAATCTTTATTGTGCTTGCAAATTTTAACCTTTTAATAAATCAACAGATACATATGGCAAGAACAAAAAAAAATAAAAGCAAATATCCTTTTCCATTTGCACTGAATTATTTCGTCTATTCTATCAACTACCACAAATTCCTTTATAACTCAATATCCAAATGTTTCCTAGTATTCCATGACCCCTCTCTCTCTCTTGGATTGGATGTAACTTCCATAATGTTTGTAGTTGATATAGTAAGCCACAAATTTCTCTAGGTAAAGAAACTACCCATGCAACAATCAAGCACTGTAGGTCAACATGCATAGTCGTATGCTTTGACTCTGAAAAGCATGCTCCAAAAAATTTTAGCTGATCTTCATTTTCTGACTCATTGCTTCAAATTCCTATATTAATTTTCAAGGAACTGAAAATAATGTATTTGCAATTGGGGGACAAAATCAACCATTGCAATAGCACAAAGAAAACGAAAAACAATTCATAAAAAACAAACCTAGGAAACACCCTCCAGCTCATATTTAAGTTTTTTTTCGGAGGAGAAAAAAACTCATGAACAATAAAGAATCTGATGAACGATAATAATTTCACACCTATCCTAAACAAAACCTGTCCTCTTACCATTATTATCCAAACTGGCAGCCAACTCTTATTTTCTTAATTATTTCTGTTACTCCTGCAAATCATATCTAAAATTCAACTAGATTTTAGCAGTTTCCAACCTCTATCCTTTCTTACTCTCTCTCACGATATGAATTAGAAACCTGTGAAATCTCCCAACTGTTCCCAAGAAAATTTGATAGACTTCTCCAAATGCATGCAGTCAATTTATTCTCTTTCCTGTCTTTAAATAAGAGGGAAATCCATGCAAAATATTTACAAATAACATTTTTTTAAAGAAAAAGAAGAGAATTGGTTTGCTTTACTAGGAATAGAGCACAGAAAGACGCAAGAAATGAGGACGAGACGAAAAATCGAGATCCCGGGAAGAAGAACACATCTCGGCCTCTTCATATCGATCGAGTGGGTGACGCCCAGAGCGCAGAGCAGAGAGGTTTGGAGCAGGAGGCCGGTGGAGAGAAGGGCGGGGGAATGGGTTCTCCTCCGGTGACTTGGCGGAAAGGCTACGACCCTGGCGTTCTAAAAGGGTCTAGGATTCAGATCCGAACCCGGTAAAAGGAGCCGGGGTGGGTGGGGAAACGGAGTTCAATTTGGGAAAAGGTGTGTTTTTTTTTTCTTTGTTTTTTTTGGCAGGAGGTAAATGGTAATTACCTTTTTTTTTTTTTTTTTCTGACAACAAATGGTAATTGCCTTTGAAATTTTCTTCATTCATCATAATGGTCAGGGATTCTCTCTCTATCTTCATCAAAAATGATAAAACGCATTGCTCGTTATAGCCACGGTTGCTTCATCAAAGTAAAACTAGCTTATAATCCTGTGCGATGCACAAGATATAAATTTTTTAAAAATTATTTTATTTTATTTATCTATTTTATATATATTCAAATAATTAAAATAATAAAAAGTTGTATTTTGTGCATAGTCTGGATTATAAGTTACCTAATAAATCTTGTGAAGATCGACGATCTTGATTCCACGAAGCCTTATCATAAACTCATCATTTTTTATTATTTATATTTTTAACCACTTTTAAACCTTTTCATCTCTCCTCCCCCTTCTCCTTCGATCCTCTCCTCGCATACTCCCCAACTCTTCCAATAGCA
The DNA here is from genome assembly GCF_000442705.2 of Elaeis guineensis. Classification (NCBI taxonomy): domain Eukaryota; kingdom Viridiplantae; phylum Streptophyta; class Magnoliopsida; order Arecales; family Arecaceae; genus Elaeis; species Elaeis guineensis. The sequence goes on from NC_026002.2 coordinate 52,079,636, forward strand.
GACCTAACAATATTGTCCATCAGCCACCAATGATAGTAGTGTTAGATTTATGTCTTAGAAGTCAATTGTTGGCTGACATATTATGTAATTTTAAAGTCTAAACTTGTACTTGTAATTTTTTTATTACTAATAAAGGACTTTTTCTTTCCAATCATATTTATGTGTTCATAATTTATCCTATAAATTAACAAAGATGATTTTTATATATTCTTAAAGAGCTAAGAATTTGAGACATACATTAATTAGTGGTTAATTTTTAAATACTCTCAATCAAAGGATCGTTACGGAGGATAGTGATCAATCTATTTAAGAACAGTGCATGGTTCACCTCCCCTATGGGCAGATGAGTCACAGATTTACGGTATTAGAAAATGTGTCCCAAAGTCAATCATCAGTTTGTTGACGGTTGTGCTAATTAATGTAATTGTATATGAATTAATTAATAAAATATTTATTTGATAATTTTCATCATAAATTTATATATCTTCTATATCGAACTTCTATGTTTGATGAAAGTCCTTAGTGTGGGAAAATTCAGTGCAGAGGTAAAATAATAATTTTAAAATTTTTTTAAAATTATGATTTTACAGTGAAAAAATATTAATTAATCTAATTAATTAATATAAATTTATCCTACACTAGGATCTAAATATGATATATAGCATGCATTCATTTAAATTTGAATTTCAAATTCAAATAGTAAACACTTTACTGTAATGTGTTCAGAACACAATATCTTTGTATGGATAGTAGATCGCCGCAATCTGATCATCGTCGGAAGAGTTTGATCATCGTGATGCAGCCACATAGCGTGTCTGGCCTCTACGGATCGTTCACACGAAGCTCCCGATCTGATCGACTCCTCACGAGTGCTAGCTCGTTATAGAGCCCTTTTGACGGTCGATGCTGATCGAACTCCTTCGATCGATGTCTGTCGATTCTTCGGACGCTCCGGATCGTCAACAGACATGCTTGAGAGGATGTTGAAGATCTCCCTGAGATTTGTGGGCTCACGACACTCGTAGCTCACTTTCTCACTTTTCGAACCCCAGGCTAAAACTCTAGGGAACTCACCAGAAACCTTGCACCCACTTTTCTTTCTTTTCTTTTTTTTTCTCTTGGAAGGATATGGACTTCCTTCTCACGCACAAGACTTCTCACGCTCCAGAATTTTTTTCCAAAAATCTTCTTCTTGCACACCCCACACTTCTCCTCCTTTTATAACCACGCCAAACGTCTTATCCAAAAGAAAGGATAAAGATGAGTAATTGCACATTTGAATTCAAATCAAATTTTGAATTCAAATGGACACCAACTCATCTCTTATCCACTAAAGGCGTGAGGCGTGGCTTAAATTGTGCATGGAGTGATTTCATGAGAAACCTTTTCTCATGTAATAAATGGGACGTAAAAAAATGGATAAGGTGCAAAGATTGATTGCCCATTCAAATTCAAACTTTATTTTGAATTTGAATGGCCAACCAATCATCCTATCCATTCATATGGCACATTAAAGTGGGGCGTGGAGAGGGCTTGGCGTGAGGAAAAAATTCATGAGAAGTTTCTTCTCATGAATTCAAATGGGTGCAATGGAAGTGAGGTGACGCATGGAGATTGGGTCAAGGTGGTTTAATTATTTAAACCAACCTAATTGAACCAAATAAGTTAGGTCCAATTAGACTAATTTAAATCTAACTAAATTAGGCTTAATTAGGCTCAACAAAATCTTAATCAAATCAGGAATTGATTAAGCCCAACCCCTGATCAAATCAGGGATCAAACCATCTCGACGATTAGGTCAACTCTTAATCTAATCGGGTCAAACCCAACTGAATCCAATTCAATTGGACTTGATCCAAAAATAATTACTCAATCAAATTGAGTTAATTAGCGATCAAATCATTAATTAAACCTCTCATAAATACTGAGTCCAAATCCGATGGGCAATCGGGTATCAGAATTCATCGATATGTAACCCTGATCGAAAAGTCCCAACTAGTGGGACTCTTGACCCCGGTACCCATAATGTGTGGAACTTGTGATCAGAGAATCCTGATTCTCGATCACTGAGTCTCAAACATGTAGGATTCTACACCAGCCATCAGATCAGATAGGAACCTCTAATGTGTGTGACCCCGCAGGTTCGAACCTAAGCTGGTAGCACAGGAACCAATTCCTGTACTAATTGAAGTGACTATCTAGCAATGGTACCCGACGTCCGGATAGGTCAAAGAGTCGCAATTGCAACACTCAGAACCTACATGAATATGGTTACTATATAATTCATCCTTTTGACCCCTATGTTTAGGATGACTCAGGATTAAACTGTCAACCCTGATCAGATCATCCGAATCGTGCTCAACTCAAACACTCCTGTGACTCCTCACAAGGACTACCCTGGCCAAGATTTTGCTAAATTAAAACACGACTGTACACAGCTCCTAAACTGGAGTGGTCAATCTCATCTTGACACACGCACCGATAAGTCAAGTACTTGACTACACCTAGCAGCCTTCCGTCACTGAATTAGAAATTCAGGTAGTCCAGTGCCTAAGTGCAGTGAGTTGCTTGCAAGTCACTGTGGCGGTCTCAGGTCGGAGGAATATTTATACCCATATTCCATCGGAGCAAATCTTGATAGCAGAAATAGCTCTGGAGTCGGTCACGTTCAGTGCAGATGTACCCTTACATCTCACCTGTATGCCATACCAGTGTCTCCACACTCATTGGTTAAGAGGACAACCAACCTATATGGCACACAACGACCTATGCTTGATAAACGTTATCGTCCTTGGTAACAACATATCATTTGGTCGCGAATAGATTTAAGGACTAAACGACAAATCCTCCTTTGTCGAGTCTAAATAGTCCTAAGGACTTCACCATAACATAGGAGTTCATTAGAAGATGAAACATTTTGTGATGAAAAATATCAAAATAATTTTTATTAATTCATAATTCATGTACATATACAAAAATGAGCACAACCGTCAACAGGCTGACGATTGACTTTGGGACACTATTCCTAATAATCTCCCACTTGGTCTAAAGTCAATCGGTGCAGTATCTAATACCCATCTTCAACTTGTAGTTGTCGAACTCCTTCACCGCAATGGCTTTAGTGAATGGGTCGGTCAGGTTTTCCTTCCTGTCGATCTTCTGAAGATCGACGTCACCTCGATCCACAAATTTCCGGATGAGATGTTAGCGGCGCAGAATATGCTTCATCCGCTGGTGTGCCTTTGGTTCCTTCGCTTGAGCAATGGCTCCAGAGCTGTCACAGTAGAGCAGAACTGGACCAACAAGGGAGGGTGCTACTCCGAGCTCGGTGATGAATTTTCTCAGCCACACCGCTTCTTTGGCAGCATCTGATGCGGTGACATACTCTGCCTCGCAAACTGAATCAGCCACTGTGTGCTGCTTGGAACTTTTCCAGCAGATAGCCCCACCATTAAAGGTAAAAATAAATCCCGACATACTTTTGCTGTCATCATGATCAGACTGGAAACTAGAGTCTGTAAACCCTGTAAGTCTCAAGTCTGATTCACCATAAACAAGTCACTGGTCCTTAGTATTTCTTAAATACTTCAGGATGGTTTTAACAACCTTCTAGTGATTCTTCCCTGGATCAGATTGGTATCTACTCACTACCCCTAGTGAGTATGCCACATCTGGTCGTGTACATGTCATGGCGTACATGATAGATCCCACTGTCGAAGCATATGGAATCCTACCCATACACTCTCTCTCTTGAGGTGTTGTCGGACAATCCCTCTTCGAGAGAGAAATTCCATGGCCTATCGGAAGATAGCCTTTCTTGAAATTCTCCATGCTGAATCTCTTCAGCATAGTATCAATGTACGTGGACTGAGATAAATCAAGCAACTTTTTAGATCTATCCCTATAGATCCTTATCCCTAGGATGTAGGAAGCTTCTCCCAGATCCTTTATGGAGAACTGTGACGACAGCCAAATCTTTATTCCCTGTAATGCAGGGACATCATTCCCGATTAAGAGAATGTCATCCACATACAATACAAGAAATACTACTACTGGACCATTAGTCCAATTATAAATGCATGGCTCTTCTCCGTTCTTAACGAAGCCATACGTCTTGATCGTCCTATCAAAATGTATGTTTCAACTCCGAGATGCCTGCTTAAGTCTATAAATGGACTTCTGTAGCCTGCACACCTTAGACTCATCTGTGGATGTGAATCCTTCAGGTTGTATCATATACACCTCTTCGTCCAGCTCTCTGTTTAGGAAAGCTGTCTTCACATCCATCTGCCAGATTTCATAGTCCAGATGGACAGCTATCGCAAGTATATCTGAATGAATTTGAGCATTGCCATAGGAGAAAATGTCTCATCATAGTCTATACCATAACATTGACGATATCCCTTAACAACCAGACGGGCTTTATAGGTTTCCACCTTTCCGTCTGCGCCCCTCTTCCTCTTGAAGATCCACTTACACCCTATGAGTTTTATTCCTTCGGGTGGGTCAACCAATGTCCACACATCATTGACCTTCATGGACTCCATTTCGGATTTCATGGTTTCTAGCCATTTCTCAGAGTCGGATCTCTACATTACATCCATGTAGGTGATCGGATCCTCATCGTTTTCATCAAGTTCGATAGGATCGTCATCCCGAACCAAGAAACCATAGTATCTGTCCGGTTGACGTGGTACTCTACCAGATCGCCTTAAGGGTGCTTGAACAATGGGCTCCGGATCTGATCTAATCAAATCCGGTTCAGGTTCAGTAACTTGTGTCGATTTTTTCACCTACCGAACTTCATCAAGTTTGACCTTAGAGGCAACAGTCCCTTCACCAAGGAATTCTTTTTCCAAAAAGATTGCCTTAAGGCTGACAAACATTTTTTGCTCATCAGCTAGGTAGAAGTAATACCCTTTGGTCTCTTTTGGATACCCTATAAAATTATACTTGTCAGACCTAGGTCCTAGTTTGTCCGTAATTAAACGTTTAACATAAACCGGACACCCCCAAACCCTAAGGTGCGAGAGTACTGGCTTACGTCCTATCCATATCTTATATGGTGTTTTGGTTACAGACTTACTCGGAACCCTATTTAGAAGGTAACAAGCCGATTCGAGCGCATATCCCCAAAGGGAGATCGGCAGACTAGCAAACCCCATCATGGATCGAACCATGTCCAACAAGGTCCGATTTCTCCTTTCAGACACACCATTATGCTGTGGTGTTCCAAGAGGTGTTCACTGAGAGAGAATTCCATTCTTCCCAAGATATGTCAGAAACTCATTGGAAAGGTATTCACCTCCTCGATCAGATTGAAGAGTTTTAATACACTTTCCAGTTTATTTTTCTACCTCATTTCAAAATAGTTTGAATATTTCAAATGACTCCGACTTATGCTTCATTAAATAGACATATCCATACCTCGATGGTCATCTGTGAAGGTTATGAAGTAGAAATATCCACCTCTTGCACTTGAGCTCATGGGTCCACATACATCAGAATGTACCAGACCCAAGAGTTCACTGGCTCGCTCACCTTTTTCAGTAAAAAATGACTTGGTCATTTTACCAAGAAGACAGGACTCACAGGTTGGAAGTGATTCACAATCACCTACTTCAAGAATTCCTTCTTGAGCCAACCTGTTTATCCTGTTCTTATTGATATGACCTAGCCTACAGTGCCAAAGGTAGACTTCTGACACATTATCTATTCTAGGGTGTTTACCGGAGGTTTGAACCACATTAACAGGTTGTGATAGAAAGTAAATTCTATTATTAAGTTATCCAACAAACATTGTAACACCATTCAAAATGATATTGCAAACATTTCTTTTTATTAAAAATTGATAACCGTTCATGGCCAAAAGGCCTACAGAAATAATATTTAATAAAAAGCTTGGACAATAGTGACATTCACTCAGAATTACATTTCGAGAATTGATTACAAAGTTCATGATTTCTAATGCTAGAACTGGAACTTTGCTTCCATCTCCAACGTTCAGAAATCTCTCACCTTCATCAAATCTTCTACTGACCTGCAGACCCTGCATCGAATTGTAAATATGATAAGGGCTTTCGGTATCCAATATCCAGGCAGTAGTATCACAAATGAAAAAGTTGCAAGGTGTTATCATATAAGTACCTTGCTTCTTCTTCGGCCTGTTCGGGTCCAGGGAGGCAATGTATAGAGGACAGTTCCTCTTCCAGTGCCCCTGCTTCTTACAAAAGAAGCACTCCGTCTAGCTCTGGTCGGGCTTGCACTTCTTGGTCTGACCCTGTGCAGACGTCCCAGCATGCAGCTGCACCTTCTTATTCTTCTTCTTCTTGTTCTTCTTCTTCCCTTTCTTAAAGGGTCGACGACCAGAAGAAGACCCTCCCACAACATTCACCGACTCCTTATGGAACTGGTGATCCTTCTCAAAGTTCTGCAGCAACCCCAACAAGCCGTGGTAGTTCACTGCAGGCTTTGTCATCTGAAAATGAGTAAGAAAGGGGAGGAAGGACTTGGGTAATGAATTAAGGATCGCATCCTTACCGAGCTGCTCGTGCAAGGGAAAGCCCAGTTTACTTAGGCGCTCAATCATTTCGATCATGTACAGTACATGATCAGTGATTGAGGCTCCATCCCTCATCCGAACATTAAAAATGGCACAACTAGTTTTGTACCTTTCAACATTGTCAGACGTGCCAAAGGAGTCATTCAATAATTGAAGCATCTTCTAGGGCTGGGCATTCTCGAACCTACGACTGAACTCATCATTCATTGCCACCAGCATTATGCATCGAATGGTGGTGCGGTCGTTGAGCCACTTCTGATAAGTGTCTCAGACCGTTCCTCTAACGTTCGGGGCTGGCTCCTCAGGTGCCAGATCCATTACTACATAAAGGATCCACTCATGCTCAAGGACGATTTTTAATTTTCGATACCAGCTATCGAAATTAGGTTCCATGAGCTTGTCATTATCTAATAATGACCGGAGGGATAGGGTAGTGGCCATAGCTGCATAAAAGAAAATCAGACCTCTATTAGTAAATAAATTATAAATACTAAAGACTTGAACTTTAGTCTAAAGTTTCTCCCAGTATTTTTTACGAACTGGTAGCCTCAACCTCCAATACGAGGAATTACTTTAATTCCTTAGTGGATACTAGAATCCACACAGACTACACACGAGCCTAACTTTAGTTGGTCAACCCATGTGCATCTATGGGTAGGTTTATAACCAGTTGTTTCTCTAAACAACTTCTAGTAATTGATTTTGCCCCAGAACCTAATCAGTAGGCTTTGGCCTCCACTGAAAAGATCTGGTTAGGTCCAACCATTAACATGATTTGAGCCAATGGACTAATCAATCCTCATCCTACTTGTCCAACCATTAACATGATCAATACGATTGACATTTAACCCAGTGCAAGTATTGCAGGAGGATCGATTAGCAATTCGATTGCTAATTGGCTTAATTTGATTAAGCCAATGGGCTGAGATTAAGTCTAATTAAATATAATTTAAGTAGATTTAGTTTGGACTTGATTGGATCAAGTCTAATTAGTTTATTGGATAAGCCAAGTGCAAGGAAAAACTAGTCCTAGTTCAACTAGGACTTGGGTCAATCTAATTTCTAATTTGATTAGAAGATTAAATCAGATTTAAATCTAATTTAATCTGATTAAATTAGATTCTTAATTGGGTTAAGACCTATTTTAATTAGGTTGATCTAATTTTGGTTTGATTTGGTTTGAGAAACCAAATTAAAACAAGTCATAAGATAGAATCCTAGTAAGACTAGGATTCCACCTTGCGCCACATAAGCCTTCCCCACGCCCTCTCTCTTATTCAATGCCAATCTCCACTTATTTTGTACGACAAAAGCCCTCTCCCAGGTCTCTCCCACATTCACAAAAGGTTTTCTCTCTTCTTTCTTACATGGAAGGTGGTTTGGATCAAATCGAAAAGGAATAAGTTTGGATTTCGAATTCTATGAGATAGAGTTTTAGAAATCCAAAACTCTTTCAATTTTGCATCGAATTTATCCAAATTTTTTTGAAATTTTCATGACTTTTAGGGTACACATTGTGCACCCTTTGCTGGTGATCCATATATGAAAATAAGGAGGAGGTGCTCAAGAGTTGGGCGCCCCTTAACTTGCCATGTTTGGATAAGCCTTGACTAGGTATTTGACCTAGACAAGGACTCTATCATATCTCTCTGTATAAAATGAGTTTCTTAGTGAAATTTTAAGAAAAGATAGAAATTTGAGAGACCCTTGTTCCATCCAAAAATCAGAGATAAAGACCTTTGGGTCGTGGAGATATAAAAGACGTAAGTTAGGATGTCTAGAGAGAAAAACGTGAAGAAGAAGAGGGTCTTCTTCTAGTTTTTTTTGTTTTCATATCTTTCCTCCCTCCATCTTGAGTTTCCTGAGAGTGTCTCAGATTTGAAACTTCTCTTTTTACTTTTCATCTTTGGAAGAGTCGAAATCAAGAAGAAGGAGGTACCTGATCAACCATCAAAGAAGGATCAGTGCAGTACTAGCATACTGTGCTGATTTCCTGAAGTAGGACTTCTGATCGAGATTCGTGGGCTCGTGTGGATGACTCCTAGAGGTCGGATGTATGTGCGGCTTGCAACATCATCCTTAAGCCCGGATCAGCAAGGTTAGAGCATCTAACTTGCAAGGTAATAGATCTGATCTATTGTTTAATACATACATTAGATGTAGTATAGAAACATGTTGATATGATCAACATGTAGTTCATGCTATAGTTATATATTTTAATTTTGATTTAATGCTATGTAATAATCATGTAATAGGATCTTAGATCTAGGGATTCTCTGGTTTTAAAAAATAAATTTTAATTTATTTTAGTCTTCCACTGTATGATCTTGAAAAAGTTTCAAGATCTAACCCTGAAACCCTAGATCTGGTTCCTTCAATTGGTATCAGAGTCTAGGTTCTTTATTACATGATTATTTATACATGCTTAGATTATTTCTTAGATTAGATCTAATTTATAATCTGATTATTAAATCTAAAATTAAAATTTTAGATCAATCACAAACTGCAAGGTTGTCCTGCTGTAAGGTTTACCCCTTACAGTGCAAAGGTTGTCCTAGTTTGTGTAGATCTATCTTTAATCATAAATTTGTTAGATATGATCTAGATTAAATTTATAATTTATTAGATTTAAAAGATATTTAAATCTGAAATAAAATTTCTTTGTTAATAATTTTTGTGCAAAGAAATTGTTTAAAGTTGAAACTGTTTCAATTACATGAACCTGTTTAGATTAGATCTAAAGTAGTTTCATGTTTATTTCACTTGTATCTTGATTATGAATCAAACATGCAATATGGTTGGTAGAATTATATTGTAAAATTATTTTACAAATATGAAAATTATTTTTTGAAAAGTCAAACCCAACCCTCAGCACAAAACTTAATTAAGAATTAAGAAGTTGTTTGATTAGGTTCTAGGATTGTGAATTGAAGAACCTAAGACACAAATCATAACACATTGGGTTAATGGGTTAGTGGAAATTAGGTCCATTAATTGGGTTAGACCTATGGTTAGATTAAAGATAGACTTAATTAGAGAATTGACTAAATCTAAACAATTGTTGTCTTCGATTAGGTCAAGGATTCTCTAGATCAATTACAATAGTTGTAGTTGGTCAAGTCCATGTCTTTAACGAGAAACAAATGGACTTGATTCTTGGCTAAGCAGTCTAGCACGAACTGTTAGGTTGATCTAATCGAAACTAATTAAACCAGTTGGTGTCTAAGGTAAACCAGACCGGTGGTTTTTAATTGGGAGCCCGCTTACCTGGCCATTTCTGATGGTGTCTAAGGCAAGCTTTGGCAGACTCTCCCACTGATCGAACTTACCTGGCCTCTTGGTGAAATTATGTTTTGATCGGATCACTTGACTATTCGAGCTGACCCATGTCAGCTAGGTAAATCAGTGTGACTGATTTAGGTGCTCCTAGACCAGCCCTTTTAATGGTCTCCCTTAAGCTGACTTGGTGAAGCCAGTGGGAGGATCATGATAAGCTGGTTCATTTGACCTCATCCTATAAATTATTTAAATCCTATAAAATTATTAGGTCCTTAAAATGATAAAGTTATGGAGATAACTGAGTCATAGCCTCCCATTAAGGTGTTTGATAATGAGTCCATTAACTCAATAATCATTGCAGATCCAAAGGCCTGGTGCTTGTTGACTAATAGAATTATCACTCATCATATGACGACTTGAAAGTGTCTCTCTAATGGTGGTTAGGTGAGCCAACCAAAGTTGGGCTTAATCATTCGTTGGTTAGATACACCAAGTATGATCATGTTAATGGTTGGACCTAACCGGATCCTTACAGTGGAGGCCAAAGCCTACTGATTAGGTTTCTGGGGCAAAAATTAAAATTACTAGAAATTATTTAGAGAAACAATTGGTTATGAACCTATCCTTAGATGTACATGGGTTAACCAACCAAAGTTGGGCTTGTGTGCAGTCTAAGTGGATTCTAGTACCCGCTAAGGAATTAAGATAATTCCTCGAGTTGGAGGTAGAGGCTACCAATTCGAATAAAATAGTGAGAGAAATCTTTTGATTAAAGTCTAAATCTTTAGGTTTAATGAATCAATTACTAATTAGGTTATGGTTCTCTTTTGTGCAAATATGGCCACTTCCCTATTGCTCCGATCATTGTTGGACAATGATAAGTTGGTGGGACCCAACTTCGGTAGCTGGTACCGAAAGTTGAAGATAGTCCTGGAGCATGAACGGATCCTGCACCTGAGGAGTCAGTTGTCAATGCATGTGGAACAGTCAGAGACACTTACCAGAAGTGGCTCAGTGATCGGACCACGATGCGCTGTGTCATGCTGGCTGCCATGAGTGACGAGTTCAGTCGTAGATTCGAGACGGCTCAGTCAAAGGACATGCTTCAAGTGTTGGAGGATGCCTTTGGCAGACCCGATGACGTAGAGAGGCACAAAACTAGTTGTGTCATCTTCAACGCCAAAATGCGAGATGGTGCCTCTGTCACTGATCATGTATTGTACATGATCGAGCTGATGGAATGATTGAGTAAGCTCGGCTTTTCCTTGCATGAGCAGCTTGGGAAAGATGCAATACTGAACTCGCTGCCCAAGTCTTATCTCCCATTCCTCACTCATTATAGAATGACAAAGCCTGAAGAGAACTACCACGGGTTACTGGGGTTGCTTCAGAACTTTGAGAAGGATCACCAACTTCACAAGGAGTCGGTGAACTTAGTGGGAGGTTCGTCTTCTGGTTCTCGACCTTTTAAGAAAGGGAAGAAGAACAAGAAGAAGAAAGTGAAGAAGGTGCAAGTTCAGGCTGGGACATCAGTGCAGAGCCAGACCAAAAAGATCAAGCCTGATAAGAGTCTATTCTACTGGCAAGCACCCTAGATTAGTTAGTATGTCAGATATCTACTTATGGCACTGTAGGCTAGGTCATATAAACAAGAACAGAATAAACAGGTTGACTCAAGAGGAAATCCTCGAAGTCAGTGATTGTAAATCACTTCCAACCTGTGAGTCCTGTCTTCTTGGTAAAATGACCAAGTTACCTTTTACTCGAAAAGGTGAGAGAGCTACTAAGCTCTTGGGCCTACTACATACTGATGTATGCGGGCCCATGAGCACCAGTGCTAGAGGTGGATATTTCTACTTCATAATTTTCACGGATGACCTATCCCGATATGGATATGTCTATCTGATGAAACATAAGTCGGATTCATTTGAAATATTCAAATGATTCCGAAGTGAAGTAGAAAAATAAACTGGAAAGAGTATTAAAACTCTTCGATCTGATCGAGGAGGAGAATACCTTTCTAGTGAGTTTCTCACATATCTAAGAGAGAATGGGATTCTCTCCCAATGGACTCCTCCAGGAACACCACAGCATAATGGTGTGTCTGAAAGGAGGAATCGCACTCTGTTAGACATGGTCCGATCCATGATGGATTTTGCTAGCTTGCCGATATCCTTCTAGGGATATGCACTCGAATCGACCTATTATCTGTTAAATAGGATTTCAAGTAAGTCTGTAATTAAGACTCCATATGAGATATGGATAGGGCGTAAGCCAGTACTTTCACACCTTAGAGTTTGGGGGTGCCCGGCCTATGTCAAACGATTAGTCACAGACAAACTTGGACCTAGGTCTGACAAATGCTCATTCATAGGATACCCCAAAGAGACAAAAGGATATTTATTCTACCATGCTGATGAACAAAAGGTGTTCGTCAGCCTTAAGGTAATCTTTTTAGAAAAGGAGTTCCTTGGTGAAGGAACCGTTGCCTCTATGGTTGAACTTGATGAAGTTCAACAGGTAGAAGGACCGACACCAATAGCTAAACCTGAGTCGGATATGATTAGATCAGATTCGGAGCCCAATATACCTGCACCATTAAGGCGATCCGATAGAGTACCACGTCAGCCGGAAAGATACTACGGTTTCTTGATCCGAGACGGTGATCTCATCAAACTTGATGAGAATAATGAGGATCCGATCACCTATATGGATGCAATGCAGAGACCTGATTCTAAGAAATGACTTGAAGCCATGAAATCTGAAATGGAGTCCATAAAGGTCAATGATGTATGGACATTGGTTGACCCACCTGAAGGGGTTAAACCCATTGGGTGTAAATGGGTCTTCAAAAGGAAGAGAGGTGCAGACGGAAAGGTGGAGACCTATAAAGCCCGTCTGGTCACCAAGGAGTATCGTCAACGTTATGGTATTGACTATGACGAGATGTTTTCCCCTGTGGCAATGCTCAAATCCATTCGGATAATGCTTGCAATAGCTGCCCATCTGGATTATGAGATCTGGCAGATGGATGTAAAGACAGCTTTCCTGAATGGAGAGCTGACTGAAGAGGTGTATATGATATAATCTGAGGGGTTTACATCCACAGATGAGTCCAAGGTGTGCAAGCTTCAGAGATCCATTTATGGACTGAAGCAAGCTTCTCGGAGTTGGAACATGCGTTTTGATAAGGTGATCAAAACGTATGGCTTCATTAAGAATGGAGAAGAGCCCTGCATCTATAAATGGGCAAATGGTTCAGTTGTGGTATTCCTTGTCTTGTACGTGGATGACATTCTCTTAATCGGAAATGACATCCCCGCACTACAGGGAATAAAAGTTTGGTTGTCATCACAGTTCTCCATGAAGGACTTGGGAGAAGCATCCTACATCCTAGGGATGAAGATCTATAGGGATAGATCTAAAAGGATGCTTGGGTTATCCCAGTCCATGTACATAGACACTGTGCTGAAGAGGTTCAGCATGGAGAATTTCAAGAAAGACTATCTACCGATAGGCCATGGAATTTCTCTCTCTAAGAAGGATTGTCCGACAACTCCTGAAGAGAGAGAGCGTATGAGTAGAGTCCCATATGCTTCAGTCGTGGGATCTATCATGTACGCCATGACATGTACAAGACCAGATGTGGCATACTCACTAGGAGTAGTGAGTAGATACCAATCTGATCCTGGAGAAAATCACTGGAAAGTGGTTAAAGCCATCCTTAAGTATTTGAGAAATACTAAGGACCAATGGTTGGTTTATGGCGAGTCAGATCTGAAACTTGTGGGGTTCACAGACTCCAGCTTTCAATCTGACCATGATGACAGCAGGAGCGTGTCGGGTTATATCTTTACTCTGAATGGTGGAGCCATCTACTGGAAGAGTTCCAAGCAGCATACTGTGGCAGACTCTGTTTGTGAAGCAGAGTACATCGCAGCATCGGATGCCGCGAAGGAAGCTGTGTGGCTGAGAAAATTCATCAACGAGCTCAGAGTAGCACCCTCCCTCGATGGACCGGTCCTGCTCTACTGCGACAGCACTGGTGCCATAGCTCAGGCTAAGGAACCCAAAGCACATCAGCGAACGAAGCACATCTTGCACCGCTTCCACCTGATCCAGAAGATCGTGGATCGAGGTGATGTCGACCTTCAGAAGATCGATGAAAAGGAGAACCTAGATGACCCCTTCACTAAAGCCCTGGCGATAAAGGAGTTCGACAACCACAAGTCGAAGATGGGTATTAGATACGGTGCCGAGTGGTTTTAGGACAAGTGGGAGTTGTTGAAAAATGTGTCCCAAAAAGCCAATCGTCAAACTGTTGACGGTTGAGTAACTAAGTATTGTAATTGATTTGTTAATAAATAAAATATATTTGACATCTTCATCATAAGCTTTCATCTTCTAATGAACTCCGTTGTTATGATGAAGTCCTTAGGACTATTTAAGTTCGATAAAGAGAGGATTTATCGATTAGTCCTTAAAACTGTTCACGATCAAATGATAAGCTGTTAATAAGGACGACAGCTTCTGTCGAGCATAGGTCACTGTAGGCCATATGGGTTGGTTGTCCTCTTAACCAAAGAGTGTGGAGATACTGGTATGGCATACAGGTGAGATGTAAGGATACATCATCATTGAACGTGACCAACTCCAGAGCATTCTGCTGTCGAGAATGTCTCTGATGGGATATAGGTATAAGTGTCCCTTAGACCTGAGATCGTCTTAGTGACTTGCAAGCAACTCACTGTGCTTTGGTACTGGACTAACTGAATTTCTAATTCAGGGACGGAAGGCTTCTGGGCACAGTCAAGTACTTGCGAAGTCAGAGTGTGATCGAGATGGGATTGACCACTCCAAGAGTTGGAGAAGAATGAGTCACTGTATTTCAATTTAGTAAAACCTTGGCCAGGGTAATCCATCAGATGGATTTGATATTTTGAAATACAATGTGGACAACCTGATCAGAGTTGACAGTTGAACTCTGAGGTATCCTATGATCATTTTGGTCAAGGGGATGAATTATATGAAAACTATATCCGTATGGGTTCTAAGGATGTTGTTCTACACATTCGACCTATCCGGTCGTCGGGTACCATTGCTAGATGGTCACTTCGATTGGTACAGAAATTTATTCCTATGCTACTGACTTAGGTTCGGACCTATGAGGTCACACACATTAGAGTTCATGATCCGATCGGATGGTTGATCAATGATTAAGAATCATTCTAGGGTTAAATGATCAATACGATTGACATTTAACCCAGTGCAAGTATTGCAGGAGGATCGATTAGTAATTCGATTGCTAATTGGCTTAATTTGATTAAGCCAATGGGCTGAGATTAAGTCTAATTAAATATAATTTAATTAAATTTAGTTTGGTCTTGATTGGATCAAGTCCAATTAGTTTATTGGATAAGCCAAGTGCAAGGAAAAACTAGTCCTAGTTCAACTAGGACTTGGGTCAATCTAATTTCTAATTTGATTAGAAGATTAAATCAGATTTAAATCTAATTTAATCTGATTAAATTAGGTTCTTAATTGGGTAAGACCTATTTTAATTAGGTTGATCTAATTTTAGTTTGATTTGGTTTGGGAAACCAAATTAAAACAAGTCATAAGATAGAATCCTAGTAAGACTAGGATTCCACCTTGCGCCACATAAGCCTTCCCCACGCCCTCTCTCTTATTCAACGTCAATCTTCACTTATTTTATGTGACAAAAGCCCTCTCCCAGGTCTCTCCCACGTTCACAAAAGATTTCCTCTCTTCTTTCTTACATGGAAGGTGGTTTGGATCAAATCAAAAAGGAATAAGTTTGGATTTCGAATTCTATGAGATAGAGTTTTAGAAATCCAAAACTCTTTCAATTTTGCACCGAATTTATCCAAATTTTTTTGGAATTTTTGTAGCTTTTAGGGTACACATTGTGCACCCTTTTCTGGTAATCCATGTACAAAAATAAGGAGGAGGTGCTCAAGAGTTGGGCGCCCCTTAACTTGCCATGTTTGGATAAGCCTTGACTAGGTATTTGACCTAGACAAGGACTCTATCATATCTCTCTGTATAAAATGAGTTTTTTTGTGAAATTTTAAGGAAAGATAGATATTTGAGAGACCCTTGGTCTATCCAAAAATCAGAGAGAAAGACCTTTGGGTCATGGAGATATAAAAGATGTAAGTTAGGGTGTCTAGAGAGAAAAATGTGAAGAAGAAGAGGGTCTTCTTCTAGTTTTTTTTGGTTTCATATCTTTCCTCCCTCCATCTTGAGTTTCTTGAGAGCGTCTCAGATCTAAAACTCCTCCTTTTACTTTCCATCTTTGGAAGAGTCCAAATCAAGAAGAAGGAGGCACCTGATCAACCATCAAAGAAGGATCAGCGAAGTACTAGCATACTGTGCTGATTTCTTGAAGCAGGACTTCTGATTGAGATTCGTGGGCTCGTGTGGATGACTCCTAGAGGCCGGACGCATGTGCGGCTTGCAACATCATCCTTAAGCCCGGATCAGCGAGGTTAGAGCATCTAACTTGCAAGGTAATAGATCTGATCTATTGTTTAATACATACATTAGATGTGGTATAGAAACATGTTGATATGATCAACATGTAGTTCATGCTATACTTATATATTTTAATTTCTGATTTAATGCTATGTAATAATCATGTAATAAGATCTTAGATCTAGGGATTCTCTGGTTTTAGAAAATAAATTTTGATTTATTTTAGTCTTCCGCTGTATGATCTTGAAAAAGTTTCAAGATCTAACCCTGAAACCCTAGTCTGGTTCCAACAGGGGAAAGCCCAGTTTACTTAGGCGCTCAATTATTTCGATCATGTACAGTACATGATCAGTGACTGAGGCTCCATCCCTCGTTCGAGCATTGAAAATGGCACAACTAATTTTGTGCCTTTCAACATCGTCAGGCGTGCCAAAGGAGTCGTTCAATATTTGAAGCATCTCCTGTGGCTGGACATTCTCGAACCTGCGGCTGAACTCATCATTCATTACCGCCAACATAATATACCGAACGGTGGTGCGGTCGTTGAGCCACTTTTGATAAGTATCTCGGACCGTCCCTCTAACATTCGGGGCTGGCTCCTCAGGTGCCGGATCTGTTACTACATAAAGGATCCGCTCATGCTCAAGGATGATTTTTAATTTTCGATACCAGCTATCGAAATTAGGTCCCATAAGCTTGTCATTATCTAATAATGATCGGAGGGATAGGGTAGTGGCCATAGCTGCATAAAGAAAAATCAGACCTTTATTAGTACATAAATTATAAATACTAAAGACTTGGACTTTAGTCTAAAGTTTCTCCCAGTATTTTTACGAATTGGTAGCCTCAACCTCTAATTCGAAGAATTACTTTAATTTCTTAGTGGGTACTAGAATCCACACAAACTACACACGAGCCCAACTTTGGTTGGTCAACCCATATGCATCTATGGGTAGGTTCATAACCAGTTGTTTCTCTAAACAACTTCTAGTAATTGATTTTGCCCCAGAACCTAATCAGTAGGCTTTGGCCTCCACTGAAAAGATCTGGTTAGGTCCAACCATTAACATGATTTGATTTGGTGAATCAGACCAATAAATAATCAGGCCCGACTTTGGCCGGCCAACCTGACCACCATCAGAAAGACTCAAACCAAATTATCATATAATGAATGATAATTCCATTAGTCAATAAGCACCAGGCCTTTGGGCCTCCAATGATTATTAAACTAATAGACTCATTATCACTCACTTAATGGGAGGCTATGACTTAGTTATCAATATAACTTAATCATTTTTAGGGACCTAATAATTTTTGAGGATTTTATTAAAGGATAGATGAGAAGAAAATATCCAGCCAATTTCAATCCTCCTACTGACTTCACCAAGTCAAATTAAAAAAAAAAGATTTAATTAAAGCTGGCATTAGGAGCACCTAAATCAGTCAAACTGATTTATCTAATGACATGGGTGAGCCCTAATCACCAAGTGATCTAATCAAAATCTAATTCATCAGGTTGGCCAGGTAAGTGAGATCAGTGGTGGGGATAAGCCATTAACTCGTCAGAGATCGAATCACTACGAGTAGCTCCCACTTAAAAACCATTGGTCAAACTGCCAAACTTACCTTAGACACCAACCGGTTTATTAGTTTTAATTTGATCAACTTAGTAAATTGGGTTCCACCGCGTAGCCATGAATTAAGTCCATCTTGGTCTAGTTAAAGACATGGACCCATTCAACTACAACTATTGGAGTTGAGTCTAGAGTATCCTTGACCTAATCTAATTCAACTTTTAATTAGATTTGATCAATTACTCTAATTTAGTCCATTTCTTTAAGCTAACCTTAGGTCTAACCCAATTATGGATCTAATCCATCTAACTTATTGACCCACAAGTTTATGCAATTGTCTTAGGTCTTAATTCATAATTCTAGACCTACTAGACAATACTTAATTCTTTTAATTAAGTATTTGGGCTGATGGGTCAGGGTTTGGTATTTTGAAAATAATTTTTAAATTTGGAAGGTTTTATTTTCTGTTCATCAAATATGTTGACTCATTTCACAAATAGATCAGCATATTTCATAAATAGCAATCCTATTGCTAATTACATAACAGAAAATAACTCAATCAAAATAAATCATGAATATTCCTTTAGATCTAATCTAATACATTCATGATAAATTTCATAATTGAACCTTTATAATTAATTCCTTTCACTGCTTCATCTGCATTTGATATAATTACAGCGGTACCTCTACCGTCATAGGAGACCCCATCGAATGGGAGGAGAGGATCTTTAAACCCTACTTTTCTCCTATGATCGGACGGCCATGGCAACCAACCCAATTCGATTACTTGCTACTTGGATCAAGTATATCTAAATATACCAATTTTAAAATTTAAAATTCAAATTTTAAATTTTAAATTTTGAATTTTAAATTTCAAACAAATTTTAAATTTTAAATTTTAAAATTTTTGAATTTCAAATTTTGAATTTTAAATTTTGAATTTCAAATTTAAAATTTCAACCAAATTTCAAATTTCAAATTTTAAATTTTGAATTTCAAATTTTTGAATTTTGAATTTCAAATTTTAAATTTCAAAATTCAAATTTCAAAATTCAAATTTTAAATTTTGAATTTTAAATTTTTGAATTTTGAATTTCGAACAACTTTCAAAATTCAAATTTTAAATTTTAAATTTTAAATTTCAAATTTAAACTTTTAGATTACAACTTAATCTACGTATGCAAATATATATATCATATCTAAGAACCCGCTCTGATACCATTTGTGGGAAAATTCAGTGCAGGGGTAAAATGGTAATTTTAAAACTTTTTTAAAATTATAATTTTATAGTAAAAAAATATTAATTAATTTAATTAATTAATATAAATTTATCCTACACTAGGATTTAAATATGATATATAGCATGCATTCATTTCAATTTGAATTTCAAATTCAAACAGTAAATACTTTACTGTAATATGTTCAGAACACAATACCTTTGTGCGGGTAGTAGATCGCTACAATCTGATCACCGTCGGAAGAGTCTGATCATCGTGATACAGCCACATAGTATGTCTGGCCTCTGTGGATCATCCACATGAAGCTTTCGGTCTGATCGACTCCTCACGAGTGCTAGCTCGTTGTAGAGCCCTTTTCACGGTCGATGCTGATCGAACTCCTTCGATCGATGTCTATCGATTCTTCAGATGCTCTGGATCATCAACAGACATGCTTGAGAGGATGTTGAAGATCTTTCTAAGATTTTGTAGGCTCACGACACTCGTAGCTCACTTTCTCACTTCCCAAACCCCAGGCTAAAACTCTAGGGAACTCACCGAAAACCTTGCACCCACTTTTCTTTCTTTTCTTTTTTTTCTCTTGAAAGGATATGAACTTCCTTCTTATGCACAAGACTTCTCATACCCCATAATTTTTTTTCAAAAATCTTCTTCTTGCACGCCCCACTCTTCTCCTCCTTTTATAACCACGTCAAACGTCTTATCCAAAAGAAAGAATAAAGATGAGTAATTGCACATTTGAATTCAAATCAAATTTTGAATTCAAATGGATACCAACTCATCCCTTATCCACTAAAAGCATGAGGTGTGGCTTAAATTATGCATGGAATGATTTTATGAGAAACCTTTTCTCATGTAATAAATGGGGCGTAAAAAAAGAGATAAGGTGCAAAGATTGATTGCCCATTCAAATTCAAATTTTATTTTGAATTTGAATGGCCAACCAATCATTCTTATCCATTCATATGGCACATTAAAGTGGGGCATGGAGAGGGCTTGGTGTGAGAAAAAAATTCATGAGAAGTTCTTTCTCATGAATTCAAATGGGTGCAATGGAAGTGAGGTGGCGCATGGAGATTGGGTCAAGGTGGTTTAATTATTTAAACCAACCTAATTGAACCAAATAAGTTAGGTCCAATTAGACTAATTTAAACCCAACTAAATTAGGCTTAATTAGGCTCAATAAAATCTTAATCAAATCAGAAATTGATTAAGCTCAACCCCTGATCAAATCAGGGACCAAACCATCTCGATGATTAGGTCAACTCTTAACCTAATCGGGTCAAACCCAACTGAATCCAATTCAATTGGACTTGATCCAAAAATAATTACTCAATCAAATTGAGTTAATTAGTTATCAAATCACTAATTAAAACTCTCATAAATACTGAGTCTAAATCCGATGGGCAATCGATCATCAGAATTTATCGATATGTAACCCTGATCGAAAAGTCCCAACCAGTGGGACTCTTGATCCCGGTACCCATAATGTGTGAAACTCATGATCAGAGAATTCTGATTCTCGATCACTGAGTCTCAAATATGTAGGATTCTACACCAGCCATCGGATCAGATAGGAACCTCTAATGTGTGTGACCCCGCAGGTTCGAACCTAAGCTGGTAGCACAAGATCCAATTCCTGTACTAATCAAAGTGACCATCTAGCAATGGTACCCGATGTTCGGATAGGTTGAAGAGTCACAATCGCAACACTCAGAACCTACATGAATATGGTTACTATATAATTCATCCTTTTGATCCCTATGTTTAGGATGACTCAGGGTTAAACTGTCAACCCTGATCAGATCATCCGAATCGTGCTCAACTCAAATACTCCTGTGACTCCTCACAAGGACTACCCTGGCCAAAGTTTTGCTAAATTGAAACACGACTGTACACAGCTCCTAAACTGGAGTGGTCAATCCTATCTTGACACACGCACCGACAAGTCAAGTACTTGACTACACCCAGCAGTCTTCCATCACTGAATTAGAAATTTAGGTAGTCCAGTGCCTAAGTGCAGTGAGTTGCTTGCAAGTCTCCGTGGCGGTCTCAGGTCAGAGGGACATTTATACCCATATTCCATCAGAGCAAATCTTGACAGCAGAAATAGCTCCAGAGTCGGTCACGTTCAGTGCAAATGTACCCTTACATCTCACCTATATGCCATACCAGTGTCTCCAAACTCATTGGTTAAGAGGACAACCAACCTATATGGCACACAATGACCTATGCTTGATAAATATTGTCGTCTTTGATAACAACGTATCATTTGGTCACAAACAGATTTAAAGACTAAATGACAAATCCTCCTTTGTCAAGTCTAAATAGTCCTAAGGACTTCACCACAACATAGGAGTTCATTAGAAGATGAAACATTTTGGGATGAAAAATACCAAAATAATTTTTATTAATTAATAATTCATGTACATATACAAAAATGAGCACAACCGTCAACAGACTGACGATTGACTTTGGGACACTATTCCCAACACTTAGGACTATTTTAAATTGATAAAGGAGGATTTATTATTTAATCCTTAAATGAGTTCGCAACCAAATGATATGCTATTATTAGGATGATAGACATATCAAGTATAGATCGTTGTGTACCATATAGGTTGGTTGTCTTTTTAACCAAGAAGTGTGGAGATGCTGGTATGGTATGCAGGTAAAATGTAAGAGTATATTTCACTGAATGTGATCAACTCTAGAGTACTCTGCTATCAAGAGTCACTCCGAAGGGATATGGGTATAGGTATCCCTCCGATCTGAGATCACCACGGTGATTTACAAGCAACTCATTATACTTTGATGCT
This sequence comes from Elaeis guineensis, assembly GCF_000442705.2. NCBI lineage: Eukaryota > Viridiplantae > Streptophyta > Magnoliopsida > Arecales > Arecaceae > Elaeis > Elaeis guineensis. Next base: position 52,101,606 of record NC_026002.2, read on the forward strand.
AGACTACCTAAATTTTTAATTCAGGATCGAAAGATTTTTGGGCATAGTCAAGTACTTGTGAAGTCGATGCGTGAGTCAAGATGGAATTGACCACTCGAAGAGATTGGAGAGAATGCTTTGTGTTTCAATTTAGTAAGACCTTAGCCAGGACAATCCTTGTAAGAAGTCACATGATTTTTCAGGTTGAGACACATAATGGATGAACTGTTAAGAGTTGACAGTTTAAACTTTAAGTCATCCTAGCATCAAGGGTCAAAGGGATGAATTATACGATAACTATATCCAAATAGGTTCTTGAGTGTTGCTTTGCATACATTCGGCCTATCCGGACATCAGATACCATTGCTAGATGGTTCTCTGATTGGTATAGAAATCAATTTCTGTGCTACCGATTTAGGTTCAAACCTATAGGATCATACACATTAGAAGTTTCTCTCTGATCACATAGCTAATCTGAAGAGTCCCACTAGATGGAGACTCTACTGAAGAGTTCCACTGGACGAAGACCCTAGAGAAGAGTCCCACTAGACTTGGACTCTATCATTAATGGAAGATTAATTAGTAATTAGATCACTAATTATCTCAATTTGATTGAGCATAAAAGTTTGGATCAAATTTGATTGAATTGGATTCAATCAAGTCAGATCTGATTAGGTTATGAGATGATCTAATCGGTAAAGGAGAAATGATTCTGATTTGATAGGGTCTATGGCTTAATTAATTTATTAATTTGATCAAATTTAATTAAGATTATAGGAGCTTAATTATATTAGATTCACTATATTTTATTTAGATCTAATTAGATTGGGTTTGAAAGAAATTCAATTGGTTAAACCCTAAAATCCCAAATGAATAGGACTCTATCCCTTGTGCCACCTAAATTATCTCATGCCTTTTCTCACCGTACAAAATTAGTTTATACATGAGAAAATAAAAAAATAACCCTTCTTTTATCATCTATTAGGGATAGGATTTAGTTGATTTTGATTTGAATTCAAATTGATTTGAATTTCAACTTAAAATCTTATCCATATCCTTCCACACATCGATAGTTTTTGAAGGTACCCATTATGTAAGAGAAAAAGTAGTCTTTCTAATTGACTTTTATGTCCAATTTTCTTTGATAAGTCCCTCTTTAAGCTAGATAAGGGTGAAAAAAAGTTGGAGTTAAATTGAAATTCAAAATGATTTGAATTGCAACAAACTCCAGTCCTTATTCTGTCTTATTTGGTTTGTGTGACAATCATAAAAAGGCCATATTTTTGTGCACCAAATGAAGAGAGCTTTTCATCATGAGATATCAGAGAGAAAGCAGGGCAAAAATCCTTCTTTGGGATGTGAGCTTTAGGTGGGTTTCACTATTGCTTGGTGTAAACAAAAGAAGAGACCGTTCTCCTCTCAGGTGAGAGACCTAAAACTATTCTAGATTTTTGGATGAGAAAAAAATCAAAGAGAAGAGAGTCTTTATCTAATTTTTTTTGACCATCCAGCATCCTCCTCTAATCCATCTTTGACATCAGGAAGGTTTGAGGCAATCGAAGAAAAAGATCAAGTCAGATCTGTCATCAGAAGCTGACTGCACAAGAGAAAACTAGAGAAAACTTTTAGATCTATATTTTTTATCATGGAGTTTGACTATCCATGCTTAGGTATTGGGTTTGAAATCCTAGAAGTGGTAGATTAGATCTATTACTAAATACTATTTTTGGTTCACATGCTTGTCATTTTAGATTTAGATTTTTATGCATATAAATTTATGTCATCGATCTATTTATAAAAGTTTTAAGATCAAATCTTATATATATATTTATAGATTAAATAGTTTAATGTAATATTTTTGTATTGAAAAATTTTTGAAATGCATGCATGAAATTCCTGCGCATCCCAACAGTGGTATCAGAGCCATGATTTGATATGATATAATATTATATATGTTGGTGCAAAAATCCACCTGCGTCGGAGAAGGTGGAGTTGTGGGGGTTGCGGTCGCCGTCGGGACCTGCAAAAGAAGTCTAAACCGAAGGTGGGGTTGCTCCGGCAAGACCCTCCGATGCTAAAGTCAGCTCTCTGCCTCAACAAGAATGGAGTGCTCGAACAGAAATTTTAGCAGAGTTTCTAGGTAAAAAATGAGAGCTTAGAGAATAACGTATCTGGGGTCCCCTTTTATAGGCGGAGGGGGCAGCAAGCTGATAGCGATATCTGTAACCATTTGGTAGTGGGCTGCCCAAGGTCAAACGAAGTTTGTTGCGAAGAGTAGTGGAGTAGATCCATGGCTATCACTGAAGCGTGCCACGTGGAGTCTGCTGCAGGGAGTGGATCGGCGTCCGTTATCGCGACTTACCAGGGGATGGAAGAATCGCGCGGTATCCATCGCAGGAAGTGGAGCAGTGCTGTGGCCGTTACTGTGGCCTGCCAGGGAGTAATGGAGCCGCGTAGGATCCAACGCAGGGAGTAATGGAGCCGCATAAGATTCACCGAAGGGAGTGGAGCAGAATCGTGGTCGTTACTACGGCCTGCCAGGGAGTCCAGACTTGTCGGCTGAAGTTCGGTTGGAGTCTATAGCTGGAGAGAGGTGGCTAGCTATCCGTCTGAGAGGAGCTTGGAGTCTGGCTCTTGCAGGAGCCCGGATGGAGTCTTCTTTCAGTTGAAGTCGGGGACGAAGTCTGGCTCCCACAGGAGCCCAGACGGAGTCCTCCCGCAGTTGGGGCTGGAGACGAAATCTGGCTCCCGTAGGAGTTTGGGCGAAGTCTACCTGCAATTGAAATTAGTAGTGAAGTCCGGCTCCCGTAGGAGTCCGGACGAAGTTTACCTGCAATTAGAGTCAGGGATGAAGTCCGGCTCCCATAGGAGTCCGGACGAAGTTTACCTACAGCTGGAGTCGTGGGCGGAGTCCGGCTCCCGTAGGAGCTCGGGAGGAGCCTACAGGTGAAGTCGTGGGCGAGGTCCGGCTCCAGTAGGAGTCCGGATGAAGCTTACCTGCAATTAGAGTCAGGGACGAAGTCTGGCTCCCGTAGGAGTCTGGACAAAGTTTACCTGCAGCTGGAGTCGTGGGTGGAGTCCGGCTCCCATAGGAGCCCGGGCGGAGCCTGCAGGTGAAGTCGGCGAGGTCCGGCTCCCGTAGGAGTCTGGATGAAGCTTACCTGCAATTAGAGTCAGGGACGAAGTCCGGCTCCCATAGGAGTCCAGACGAAGTTTACCTACAGCTGGAGTCATGGGCGGAGTCCGGCTCCCGTAGGAGCCCGGGTGGAGCCTGCAGGTGAAGTCGTGGGCGAGGTCCGGCTCCTGTAGGAGTCCGGATGAAGCTTACCTGCAATTAGAGTCAGGGATGAAGTCCGGCTCCCGTAGGAGTCCGGATGAAGTTTACCTACAGCTGGAGTCGTGGGTGGAGTCCGGCTCCCGTAG